>NW_017257203.1:1975232-1975712 GCF_001594055.1 Mycetomoellerius zeteki
ATATATATATATAAATTATATATATATGAAACACGCAACGTGTAAATGGACAAAACCTGTCTTCGTTGTATCGATAGTCTTATATCAGACTTGTATATGAACGGAGGGACTTTTGATTATTAAAAGTTTCCTAGAGTAAAAAAGAAAAACCGAAGTTTTTTTCTACGTGGCTTACTGCCACGGCATATAATTATATAATATGTACCTAAGTGCATGCATAAAGACATGACGATAATAATTTTAAAAAATTTTGCGGAAAAATTCTAACATGTCGTAAGCACGAAGTCATTACTAGATAGTTAACAATTATTATTTAACAATTACGCTCGATGAGAGAACAAGAAATTCACTATCTGAAAAAAGTTGTGAAAATATTCAAGCTATAATCAAAATTTAATAATATTGCAACATTAGGAATAATCTTAATCTTAATCTTAATAGTCTTAAGGCCGGAATCAGACTATGCATTGAAGATTGAGG
>NW_017257203.1:1975838-2044303 GCF_001594055.1 Mycetomoellerius zeteki
CAATCAATATTAAAATACCTATAACGGTCGAAGCTGGATCTTTAATGCTTAAATAATTCAATCTTGAATTACTAAATATACTACATATACACTTGCATATATACAGTTTTTCAGCATATTAACATCTTTATAATATGATGCCTGATTGAGCATTAAAATTATTAAAATTACTTGTCAATTTATAATTCGTGAGTTTACTACAGTAGTTTAATTGCGTTTATATAGTCCGGAAAAGAATTCGGCGCGCGCAGTTCGAAAGATTACAAATATGATATGTATGCATATATGTAGTATATTTAGTAATTCAAGATTGAAGCATTAAAGATCCAGCTTCGGCCGTTATAGGCATTTTAATATTGATTGTGTTCTCACATAAACGATCTAAAATAATATTATCTTAATAGTTAAATCTTAATAATTATAATAACAATAAGATTATTTAATAATCTTAATCTTACTCTTTTGTTTATCCATTAGATAAATTACCATATGATTTAGCCGAAGATGGAACAATCAGCCCTAAGAATTCGAAAAAAGATAAATATAGTAAGTAAATAAATAGTAATAGTAATAAATAGTAACAGTAGTTTTCTAAGAATTAGAAAAAAGATTATATAAGTAATAGTTGGACCAAAGTTAAAGTTAATGCAGTGATAGAAATTGGTATGGAGACAACTTCATCAACAATGTATTCGAATATATTATCTGACATTATCTTCTGGTCGCCTCGAGGTCGCATCTTGTGTTATCAGATAAGTATATACCAGAGGTATAATAATAAAAACATGTATATATGGTGCATGTATATCGAGTAAAACTTCTTCGATTTCATAGTCTCAGATTTGTTCGAAAATTCTTTTTTGAAATTATTTAAATTCTCTAAGAATCTCCAGAAATCAAAATTAAATATTTTGTCAATTTATAATTAAAGAAACTGCAGTATCTTTCCCAATAAACGAGAATGGATTGAAATGGATTCAGATTTTCAGAAATATGGATTCACGAATGTTAAAGTAAATGCTTTTCAATCCTGAATGCATTTTTATTCATTTATAGGAATTACATGGAGTATATCTCCACGCCTTTCAATCTAAAAATAATATCAGCTGTTTCAGTGCATTGTGGATACTGTTTAATTCTAAATTTTGAATAGGAAATGCAGTTTTCGCATCCAATTGAATCTAATTGAATCCAATTGAATTCAATTAAATCTAAAAAGAGTATTTGCTATTTAAAATACGTATTCGGATAGAAAAAATTTTAATCCATTCTTGTTTACTGGGTTCGGAATAAGGATTTTTATTTAGAATCCAGTGTGACTTATCTAACTATAATCAGCTAAATCCAGACGTTGATCTGTTTAAGAATCGAAATCAAATCTCGATTTGCAAAAATGTAGATTTAAAGACTATCAATCTTTCGATTTGTCAAACTCGTCGGATAAGAAATCGCATAGCATGAATTTTTTCTGGACACCGGGTATCCTGCGCATAAGTGATAAACTGACCAATCGGCGCGCAGGCAGCAAGCCACTCAATTGGTACACGAGGCGATAGGTTAGCCAATCGGCGCGCTAGCGGTACGCCAGCCAATCAGCGTGCGACAGCACCTCGCGGTCCGCGTCGCGTTACTCGCGTATCGCCAGCCACGGTACTTCGTGGAAGAGCCACGTCTACGGTGACGGACGGACGGACGGGTAGGTGTCTGAATACTGACAGACGTTTCTTCCAACCATCAGTAATCACACAACCCACTGCCGTGAGGATGTTGCGAAAGTGCCTGTTTGTTCTACCGTTGCTGCTGCTCGGCGTCCTCGCCGACGAGAAGGATGTCCTGGAACTCACCGATGAGACCTTCGAGAGCGAGCTCGAGCGTCACGAGAACACGCTCGTCATGTTTTACGCACCATGGTGAGAGACTCCTTCGTCGGGTCTGTCTTTTTTGGCCGCGTTGTATCGACGCCTTTCTCTCGCATTTACGAACTACCGCTTGAAACTTCTGCATTCGCAATAAAACGAAATATTCGCGAAGAAGGATAGAGAGAAAAATTGCGGATAGCTGGGATTAAAGAGAAACGGAGCATTCGTCATTAACTAAGTGGAAACCGTTTGAGAAGCTCTTTATAGTGTAATTAATCTGTGTTGCGTTGTAATACGAAGTCTTTGTTGACGATAAGATTCGTATCTTCCATCGAGAGATATACTTTTTGCGCGTCTAACTGAAACGCAAAACGCCGGCATACGGTATTAAATTAGCTTTGATGACGTATCCAAATTTCTAATGTCTCTAAAATCTGACGAATGAACAGTTATCTTTATTTGGTATCTTGCAACATAGATATTAAAGCTTTTTCACTGTGTGAATCGTACATTTTTCTTTTTTTATCTTTTTGTTCTTTTCTATATTCTTTTCTTTTTCTAGTTTTTACATTATTATTTTATTTAAAAGGATATAAACTAAAAAAAGATATTTGCTTTAAGATTAAAACTTGTTTTGAACGTAGATATAAAAAAAAAAGCTAAAGTATAATTCTAATTCTATTTTTAGAGATTATATAGCTTTATATATACTATATAAAACTATAGCTATTGAATATTCATCTCAAAAGAGTTTATTACAAATTAGCTTGTCATGTTATTAATTATTGCATAATTCTTAAGAGGAAATTAATGAAATGTGTTATTTTGTTGCCACAGGTGTGGGCATTGTAAACGTCTGAAGCCAGAATATGCAAAAGCAGCTGAGCTGCTCATAGGTAGCGAGCCACCAATCACGCTCGCCAAAGTCGATTGTACAGAGGCTGGAAAGGATACGTGCAACAAGTTTTCCGTCAATGGTTATCCGACACTCAAAATCTTTGAGCATAATGAGGTCAGGTCTGACTATAACGGTCCTAGAGAAGCAGCCGGCATTGTTAAGTACATGAAGGTAATATCTAGTATCTTTTATTTATTTATGAAGGTCCAGTTGTACTATTTTCTTACCTGTGATTATCGTTTCAGTCCCAAGTAGGACCGGCATCTCAAGAGTTGACTAGCGAAAAGGCCCACAAGGCGTTCCTAGAAACTGACGAAGTCATCGTAATAGGTTATTTCGAAAAGGATGATTCACCATTGTCTGCAGCATATCATACTGTTTCCAAAAAGCTCAGAGAGAAAGTCAAATTCGCTCACACGTCGGCGAAGGAAGTTTTGGACAAAGTATCTCACAAGTATGTCTCTCTCAAGAATTATAGAGATAATTTTTTTCTGTATTCGGTTGTGAAGAAAATAACTGTTCGAGAAATGAAATATATTAACTAATACACTTCTTGTTTTAGGAATGGAATTGTCCTTTACCGACCAAAGATACTCCAGAACAAATTCGAAGATAACAACATTGTATACAAAGGCAGCGACTCTATTAATGACGTGAACGAATTCGTTACCAAGAACTAGTAAATTTCACCTTTCTCTCTCTATCGAAACTTTTAGGTAATTTTGGAATCACTTTTTAACACTGACTTTGTTACAGCTACGGTATCGTCGGCGTACGCACTCGCGACAACTCGCAGGACTTCAAGAGCCCTCTGGTAATTGCCTACTACAATGTGGATTACGTGAAGAACGCCAAGGGTACGAACTACTGGCGCAATAGAATCATCAAGGTCGCCAAGGACTTCCCCGCGTACTCCTTCGCCATATCTTCTAAGGATGACTTCCAGCACGAACTGAATGACTTTGGCATCGACTACGCAAAGGGCGATAAGCCAATCATTCTAGCACGAGATGATAAGAATCAGAAGTTTGTTCTCAAAGACGAGTTCTCCGTGGACACGTTTGAGACGTTCCTAAAAGATCTGCAGGCCGGTGCTTTGGAACCGTATCTCAAATCCGAGCCAATCCCAGATAGCAATACGGGTAACGTGAAGGTCGCGGTTGCCAAGAATTTCGACGAAGTCGTCGTCAATAACGGCAAAGATACACTAATCGAGTTTTACGCGCCCTGGTGCGGCCACTGTAAGAAACTGGCACCAGTATTTGACGAATTAGGCGAGAAACTGGTGGACGAAGATATCGAGATCATTAAATTCGACGCCACAGCGAACGACGTACCAGCGCCGTACGAAGTACGCGGTTTCCCGACGCTCTACTGGGCGCCCAAGGATGCTAAGGATAATCCAGTCAGATATGAGGGCGGTCGCGAGCCTGACGACTTCATCAAGTATATCGCCAAGCACTCCACCGACGAGCTCAAAGGCTACGATCGCAAGGGCAAGGCGCTGAAACCTAGAACTGATGAACTATAAGACATTAACCTATGTAAACGATCACAAAGTTCGTTTTTGCATTTTTTAATGCATCAATCTACGAAGCGATCCGCGAGTTTTTCTCACGTAATACGCAAAGCAACTCGAGTACAAGATCGAGCAAATGTGTATAAACAGAAATAACTCTTAGAGTGCAGATATCATGGGTTTTCCGCGAGACGTTTTGCAATAAGTGATGGATATTCGAATGGGGGGGAGGGAGGGGGAGGGAGGGGAGTGTCTCTAGCATATAGGATTGTCTACATATACTAATTGTATACTTTGTAACGATTGTATGACGTGATAAAACGCGTAGAACTGATTTGAAATTTTTTTCCGCAACATGCTTTCCCAGGATGTTTGGCGAATTATGAAGTTATACAGAAAACAACACTCCATTCCATTTCGCGTGTTTCGACTACTCTAAGTTAAGAGATAATGCAGCGATTTATGTTTATATATAAAAGAGCCAAAATAAATTGTTTTATAAGAAAAACGTCAAGATTTTCTATTCTTTTTCCTAAAGCCAATTATAAGTATCGTTTATGATGTACATACGAATAGTATCACGTTAAAATAAAAAAAGATACTAACAAATAAAATTTTCTCGCTTTTATTAACGGGTCATCCAGCAGTAGAACCGATTATATACGTCATAAGAAATGTTTATTGTTAGTTACAATTTGTTATCATAGCGTTCGTAGGTTAATCATACAGTCTTACATACAAAAGCTTAATTAGTAGTTTTGCAGAAAAAGGGTGTGAGCCGGTAGAAAGATTTCGGAAGTCCAAATCAATGATCCCTTTTCCTTTTTCCTGATTCACAAAAATCGGATTTAGTATTTCACGCACACACACATCGGAAAAAAACTGCCGATACTTCTCTCATATTTCTTGGGTTTTTCTTCTTGTACAAATCAGTTAAACACGAGTCTCAAAATATCTCTACTTATGAAAAAGATTAGCTTATGGCAATCATATAAGATCGCGTTTTATCGATAAGGTAATCTTGAGGTTTACGGAGCCTTTTAGGAAAAAGTACTCGTGTGCCTGTATGTGTGTGTATATGTATTTGTGCGGGCGTAGGAGATGCATGCATATCTTCTTTCCTTCTCTTAGTGTTAGCTCGTCGAAAAGAACGGCTCGTTCGATCGAACGCGCGTTGATCAATTTCATGTGACTGTATTAAAAGCCTGTTTTTCTAAACGATCAAGCTTGTTTTCGTTAATTTTTGCTTATTGCTCTCTTTCTCTGTTTATGCCATGCGACGGAATATATATATATATATATACATATATATATACATGAGTAGTGTGGTGTGTAAATGTGTGTGTATGTGTGTGTGCTCTGGAAAAACGATATTTGAATCTTGACGCGCGTATGTTTATCGTGATACGCGAAAATGTGGTAGAGTTTATATCATATATGTATATACACAATATCTCGGGTGCGTAATTGATACAATATACGTATGTACGTATATAGAGATGTGTATATATAATTTATATATATATATATATATACACATTTATATATCACGAAACTCAATATAAAAAGAACACTTTCGAGCTTCACAGCGACGCGCGACCTGTAGAGTGGAGCGTGTATTCGACACGTATTTCCCAAAGCACTCATTAACTCAGGCAAACTTAATCGCTTAATATACATCTCCCATTCTATCGTCATCTCTCTTTCTCACTTTCTTTCTCCGCCTTCCTTCCTTTTCTTTCCTTTCTACGAATCCGTCGTGCGCGCGTTTGCTCATGGCAGAAGTATCTTAAGTAAGTGTCGCTAAGCTTCTTTTTCCTTCAGGTGTCTTTGAGAAGTTTCGTAAAAGCGTACTGTGTAATAACAAGATCTACTATTCGCTAAGAGAAACGAGGAGAGAACTTAGTGAACACAATTCCGCAGTCGAGCCCATTGAATTAACGGCCGAGAGAGGCATCGCGTTACGCGGCCGTTAATTCAACATCACCTTTGTAAGAGACAATTTTTTCATTACAATAATCTTACAGATTAGACGGATCTATAGAAGACGAGTGTAGCATCATCCTTTCTCTTTTCATCGCGGCATAAACGACAGCATAAGCGAAACGGGAAGAGCTCATGGCGAAACAAATAGGTCGAACATTGGTGTGAATTTTACGAAACAGCTCGGCTCTACAATTGTGGCACACAAAATTAAGCGAGATATACGGCGTCGTTGTACGCAACCGATAATCTCCGAGTTTAGTACATCATACGCTAAAGATATCGATGGCGTATGTGTATAAAAAAACGCAAATCGCAAGTCCAGTCACGGTTTGGTCATACACAAAGAACGCGTTCCCCGAAATACATAAATATAAATGTAGTCGCTGTTATAATCTCCGTTATGTTAGTATCATCGTACAATAATTATAATAAAGTAATAATAATAATAATAATAAAATATAATAATACACACATTTAATCTAATTGATATCTTAAAAGTCAAAGTGATCTGCTGATCTATCTATGCGCGTTTATAATATAATAAATGTTCGTTTACTTTCTTTTCATCATTTAAAATTCACAAAAATGCAACGATTTTTAATAAAAAAGCAAGATGCAAGATTCAAAGTTCTCTCGAATTGTTTCTCTGAGTCTTATTACTCTTTGAGTGTATTTTGCACGTTTTGCGTATTCAACATTTTGATATTCTAACTTATTGATATTTTATCTCAATTCGCTCAAAAATTTTTCTTTCATTTTGTTTATTACCAAAATAAAGAGACACTACGATTAAAAAATAAAGGTGTAGAATGCATATAATAATTATAATAATATTAATTATATTAATGACAATAATAATAATAGTAGTAATTACTACAATGATAAAGTTAATTGTGTACCGTAGATAGCTGTTGGTATGACAATCATTTTTTTTGTTTTAATCATTTAATTCCGTAAGATTATAAGTATACTTGTATTGAATTTAGTTAGTATTGCTCGAGTTCTATCAGTGTTTCATTGATATGAAACTAAAAGGACTCGAGAAATACTAAGTAAATTCAATACAAGTATACTTATAATCTTATGGAAAACTATAATGTACATCTTGTCTGCGGTATTATGACTAGCTTTTTTGCAGCTAGTTCCGCAATTCCGTAATTTTGCCCATAACCACGGGCTCACTTGTCACAACATCTTAAAAAAGCCTACACCTTCCCCTCTTCTTCTTCTTTACCTAAGATTTTAAGATATATTTGCATTAATACGTGTATTAACAACGATAACAATAAATATCAAGTAATATTGTAATATTAAAATATATAATATTAACTCCCAACTTAACGATTTGGGACCAACTCTGATTTTCTCATTTTTTTTAGTAATTACTATTAGAATAGGTAATTGAAACGTACTTGTAATGCAGCTCGAGTTGCCGTTTCGAAAACTTCCCTTACGCCTTCCTTGCTTTTGGCAGAACACTCAAGGTAGGCGAAAGCATTGATTTTCTCCGCCATGGCCCTACCCTCCTCAGGCTTAACTGGCTCTTGTTTCATCTTGCCGAGCTCCTTGATGGTATTAGGATCATTGCGCAAGTCTTTTTTATTTCCAACAAGGATAATGGGCACGTTTGGGCAGAAGTGCTTCACCTCTGGTGTCCACTTCTCGGGAATGTTCTCCAAGGAATCGGGACTATCGATGGAGAAGCACATTAAGATAACATCCGTGTCTGGATACGACAACGGACGCAACCTGTCGTAATCTTCTTGTCCAGCTGTGTCCCAAAGAGCCAGTTCCACCTGTTCGAAGAAGCGAGAAAGGTCGTTAAGAGGAATTTTAGCAGATCTTTTGACGAAGGTAATAAGGAAAATATTTTAACGAGACGCACCTGTTTACCATCCACCTCGATATCGGCGACATAGTTCTCGAATACTGTGGGTACGTACACCTCAGGAAACTGATCTTTGCTGAACACTATGAGAAGACATGTTTTACCACAAGCACCATCGCCTACAATAACCAACTTCTTCCTAATGGCTGCCATGAATCCTAAAATACAAAAGAGTATACGTGGTATGTATAGTGGTAGTGAAACAAAAATCGGCATGATGATGTATAGTTTGACACTGTTCATTTAGAACATTTATCACTTTAGAAATGTATGAGAATATTGATTGATACGAAAAGCAGAACGTGTGGCATGGTACATTTATTACAAGTTAGTGATAACTTTCACAATTGCGATCAAATCGATACCAAAATCCTAATGTACTAAAATCGTCAAATCCTCTCTACTGTATCGTAATATTATTGTATATGGAATGTACATATTTACATATATATAAAAAAGAACTTGACAATATATATAGATTTATTTTATCTTAAACGACTAATTCGTATTATCGGTTTATCAATGTAGTTTTATCTGCATAAAGGGGGAGATAATACTCTGTGTGCCTCAAGGTGAAATCCCGGGGGGGAGGCATCTTATATATTTTTATAACTGTCAAAAAATGGGCGGTCCTCCACCAATAATAACTTACTACTTTTTACAGATATAGTATTCTTTTTTTATTATTCCGATTAATTTCGCAATCATATTGTGTTCAATGCGATAACGTTCGCTAGTTATGCTTTTATCGCGTTTCTCGCTAATTGTGACTCATTTGTACGAAGCATAACATATTTTCAAACTGTTTCCATCTTACGTATGAAGTAATCGGGCAGAATAGACTTTCTTACTAACATTATCTATACAACAAGTAACCTTATGCTTGTTAAGTGTAAAAGATGAGCGTTACTCTGTAAATTCAAATCTTTCAGGACATGTACTTTACGTGTCAACATATACAGTTTGGAATACCTTACAATCTAAGAGATAACACCAAATTGATATCGATTAAGAATTTCGATCAACTAATTGCGATATTATACAGGAAACTACCAGGTCGTTTGAACTAAAAGCATGCGGAGTGAAAGATTCGTGGCATACATGAATCATATTACGGAAAACGAAATATATCGATAAGACGCAAGAGATATCTGGAAAGAATTAAGAATTAGAGTCAGTGATTGATTACATTAGTAAACTTGCTTCCCTTATACAGCGTCAGTTACTTACTACAATTAGAGTGGAGCAGAGCAAATACTTGTAATCGAAAGCGTGTAATACAAATACGAAAGAAGTGATAAGGCTAAGAAGCGTTCTTCAGGATAGAGTTAGGAAGAAGAAAATTAGGGTGAACCTTCGTGAGACTGTGTAACTCGCGTTATCTACACCTCTTCTTGTCGGAGCGTAATAAAATAATGTCTCAAACCTCGTAAGCTATTTTATTCCTTGCTTTTTTCTTCCTCGATTTTATCGCAGTCTCTACTTCAGAAGTCGATCTCATAGAAGACGATGTCTTCCTTTTGGGAGAATAAAAATTCCCTTTGGCTGCTTTACTATTTTACTTGTGGTATCAATATATTACTATTTACAAAGCAAGTGACAAGAAAGAGATATATTCTAAACTCCTGTAGTCTACTCGATCGCGTTACGAAAAAGCGGGACCTACGAGGACCGAAGTCTTTAGGATACTGACTGGGTCGTACCTGATACCGATACCTGATAAAACATCGGTTTGCTTGGCAATCCGATGCACGAGCCCACGATGGTTTCCATCATGTTTTTAATCATTCTTTCAGCGTCTCTGTTTTAAGTGGACATTTTATATGTTAGATATAGGTAAAGGAAGCTGCGAGATGAACGCATATACACCATACAGCACACATATCAATAAATGCATATATATTTTCATATATATATATTTCATATTTAAATATATATATACATTCTGTTCTATGTTAAAAATTGCATAAATCCGAGATCTTCCTTCATTATAGACTACATGAAACTTAAAAGACTGTTTCTTAATTCTTTCCCTTCTGATATTAAAAAGAAAGAAATGTATACATATGATATATGTATACATATACATATTCTACACGGTACGTATGTATATATATATATGCTACGAGGTTTTCAGCAGGCGATTGTCAGTACGTATTCAACGACCTATGTACACATTTCAATTGATATATTACATTCGTTGTGGCTCTTTCTACATAAGGTAGGGTCTTTAATATTTTACTACATTCAGGACAGCATGACATACGAAATGTAACATTTATAGTAGTGCCTTATATTGATTGGTCCACACACAAGGGTCACATTTATTATATCAAGTTCTTTTCAATCAAAGACTGTACCTTATGCAGTGAAATGATAATCTATCAAAAGACTACATGCAAAGAAAAGAAGACATTGGTAAAATTACTTGCAGTTAGGCATGCAATATCAAATGCTGTATGTATCCATTAGAGAAGAACCATCCAACAAAACGTAAATCAAATCCGGTGGTGCACTGTACAAATATGTACATGACAATGCGCTATATAGAGTCCCACAAGAATTCAAAGGCAATCTCAACCTTTAAGGCGCCACACGTTCGACAATCTGAAATATGGTCACCTACTAAAAAAAAAAAGCGAATTAAAAGAGCGACTAACTCAAAAAGAAGTTACTAAATGATAGCAACAAAGGGAGAAAAAAGCTTGGATGCAAAAGTTTGGCCCCTCATGTCTTGTATCTCATCGCAATAATAAAGTATGATGATATTCAGCCAAGTTACACAAAAACGAAAGCACATGAAATATTGTCTATGAGGTACAAGAGAGTCGCCACAAGAATTTCTTCCTGTTGACAGAATGTCAACTCAAATCAGATATCGTCTCTCTTTCAGCCTCGAAAACGAAGCCGGCCGAGCGTTTCGCGCGACGGACGATCGCGTCCACGTCGATATCACGATTCCCGACACGCAGGAACGAGTCCTTTGTTTCGCAATTTACACACGTCGCTCACAACTTATCGGAAAGGGGGAGAGAGAAAAAGAGAGAGAGAAAGAGGGTGTGAGAAAAAAGTACATGCCGCTACATGAAACGAGTGTCGATAGAATATTGTACGTCAAGCTGGGACCAACCCTTTCGTGTATTTCTTCGAAACATAGAGTTCCACGAGGACGAGCAAGCGATCGGCGTCAGAAGACATGCAGCAGTCACCTCTGATGACCCCTAAATCCAGTTGCCGAGCGCCTCTCCTACGAGGACGACAATATTGCTACCTCGGGAGGGGTGTGTGTATGTGTTCCTTTCAATCGCGCTTGTCACTCATTACACCCTCTGTGCTTGAAACAAAAGGAAGACGTACTCGCGGTTTTCGTAAAGATGAGAAGTAGAGGTAGAATCATAGAGAAAGAGAAAGAGAACAAGCGTAGAGTTAAAAGAGACAGACCTGAATCTCTTTTCACACTTTTTCGCATCGGAAACGTCTCAAAAGAGAGTGAGAAGAGAAAGAGAGAAAGATAGATAGAAATAAAGTTTAAAAAGAGTATATCTAAAGCGAACGAGACCTAAGGAGTATGTCTCTCGGCGAAACTAACCTATACTTTCCACCGCGATGAGGACGGATAGCGAACAACGGCCAAGGTCGCACTGTCGCAGAGGCGAAAGAGGAAAGCGCGCGCGCGCGCGCGTAGGAGAGAAAGACGAAAGGAGATTTCGTAGCGGATACTCAGGACGCCATCGATGACGCAAGTGCCTAGAAGACGCTAACGATGACGCGAGATTCTCGGGAGACGCCACTAACGTCCGGGATGTCCGGCAGGTCCGCCCGTTCGCTCGCTCACGCTATTTGCACTCTTCTGCACTCGCTCGCGTATACGAGGCGTCCGTACTCGCGCACTCGCGGTGGCACGGAGAAAGGAGGCGAGGTGTAGAAAGTGCCGATCGAGAGTAACAGACCTCGGTGATCCAGGAGCGCGTTCCTTTCAACAGTCGCGGATTCTCTTTACTTCTTTTCTCTCTCTTTCTTTCTCCTTTTTCCTCTTCAACGCGGTCGCGGAAATCCTTCCCGAGGATCTTTACGCCGATGGGAAAGCGGAGCGCGGTGCGAGAGCGGAATCGAGAGTGGAACGTACCCGAGGTCTCCCCGGACGATGCTGGGCACGTTCGAGGCGCAATCGCGTCACGTCAAAAGCGCGCACGTACCTCAGAATTCGTTTACGCGGGGGCGGGGGAGGTGGGGGGAGAAGAAACGTCGTCGTCGGGCAACATCCGGCACGATCGAGACCGCTGTCACGAAGGCGAGACGTCGACCGATCGTAGATCAGCCGCACAATTACGATTTCGGCCTTCGGGGCGGGGGGGAGGGGGGGGAGCGAAGCGATAAAAGCACAAGGTGTCTGTACTTTTTAACTGCACTCACACGATTTTCCTTTTCTGGAGGAAACTCGCACCACTCGCGAGAACTCGAGAGGGGAGGCGGGGGAGGGGGGAGGGAGGAAGAAAAGGGAAGCGACGGCACGAGAGTGCGTGGTGTGGCGTAACAGGGGGATACACGGAACAATCGTCGCGGCAGTGGAAAGAGGAAGAGAGAAAGAGCGAGAGAAAGAAAGAGAGAGCGAAAGAGGCGTTTACTTACTGGACTAAACGGCCACGTAGTGTCAGGTAGAGCCCGAGAACATTCCAAGAGTTCCGTCGCACGGATTTACTTGCTCGGCTCCGCGGCACTCGGCAGTGGTGGCGGCGGTGACGGCGGCGACCAAGATAACGATGACGACGTGGACGTAGACTAAGCACGAATCGCAAACGCACGACCGACGGGCGACGCGGAATCGAACTTGTGAACTGAACCGAGATACCGTCCAGACACCGTGTTCAGAGCGCGCCTCGCCGTGCGGTGATACCGAGCGGACGAGATTCGCAACGCATGGCACTCCCTCGAGAGCTCCTGGCGCGACCCTCTCTTTCTCTCTCCCCCCCGTCTACTTATCCCTGTCTCGCTCTCTCCCTCTCTCTTCCTTACTCTGCTCACGGAGAAGGAGGCTCCTTTTTTTCTCTCTCTTTTAGCACCGTACTCGAGGCCCGACGTCCCGGTGGGATCTTCAACGCGCCCGGAAACGCTCGCGACGTCCGCACGCACGACGCACCACGCACCCTCTCACCACTCCGATCGGCGTTAATTTAAGATATATTTGCGTATTTACCTGAAATCTTGCGACAGAAAATCAAGAAAATGGCTGCCCTCGTTGGCCACACCTCAATCTGTTGAGTGTGCGGCGAATGGCCGCGGTGGTGGGGGCTGAGCGGCGACAGCGGCAACTTCAGCTCGTCTCAGGGACGTGCCAAGCACCGGCGTACTTAGGGCGATTGTCGCGCTGGCTTCACAAAACCGGGTCAATGATTT
This sequence comes from Mycetomoellerius zeteki, assembly GCF_001594055.1. NCBI lineage: Eukaryota > Metazoa > Arthropoda > Insecta > Hymenoptera > Formicidae > Mycetomoellerius > Mycetomoellerius zeteki. The sequence goes on from NW_017257203.1 coordinate 1,989,383, forward strand.
TAAATTTATTAGAGTAAACGGGACATTGATTTCGTGCGATACAATATTATTTTTTCATATGTTTTTATTATTTATAACATGCATTGTAACATGACGTTTTCGGTAAATCGAAAATAAAGATTAATTAATTGATTGTAACCATATGACTTTTTCCAAAGAAATGATTCTCATAAGCATATTTAATAACAATAAATTATATTTATGTAAACAGATATCAAAATAATTACTCAATTCCAACGTATTACATCTAATCTGAATAGATGTATTAAATATTAAAAATAAAGAAATTAGACGATTAAAAACGCAACGAATACAAATAAGATAATAAAGATACATAAATGTCTTATCCATTTGTGCGTTATATTTAATCTCTATTCCTAATTTCTTTATTTTCATTTAATTATACTTATCTTGTTCCTAATATTTCTTCTATTGTGAGCGCCTAAATAATATGGAGAAAAAAAAGAACAGAATAGAAAAATCTGAAGATGCAAAAGAATGTGTATTTGGCGGCATATGCTGGATTCACCTTGCATCCGATTTTCGTCACAATACATTTCCACCGATTGTTTGCGAATTCTGATTGATTTTCACGAGAGTCAAGCCGCAACCATCGATCGTAAAAACCGCTGCGAGATCTACAAAATGATTCAACGGGATCCATTTGGAAATTCGCCGTCGCTCTCGGGGCCGCGTGGCGCCCGCCATTCACGACGCCTCGCTCCAGTCCTGCTTCCGAAATCGGCGAATCACGTGTCACCGGCGCGCACCGCACGTCACGGACCTGTGGAAGGAACTTTGCGCACACTTCACGCTTCTCGCTTCGTACCGCTGTCACTTGTAGGCGGATGACGGAAAGGGTTGGAAAATATGTAAATAAGCGGCTGTTCCTCCACCGTGTCTCTGCATTTGCGACCGTTTACCGTCGTTGCGTTGCGACACGTAAATTTGGGAAAATTTAGAGAAACGAAAATGCTCAAAGCATTTCTTGAATCTACACTTCTCTTTGCGTTTTAAGACCGTGCGAGATAAAGATATTGCAAAGTCGACGGAAATATCAAAAAAATGTATAGTATTGCATACATTTTTAGCGTAAAGAATAAAAATTAGTTAATTGATATAAAAAAAGATGTAGTTTTCAAATATTATATATAAAAATCTTTCGAAGTTTTTTTTATTTGTTGCAAGAGAGAAGAATTAATAACCTATTTAATAATTACATCATAATCGCGGAGGAATAATATACAGGAAATTTACGTATCTACACTTTTTCAATCGTGCAGATTTTTTTTTAACCGACAAACTAATTTCACGCTGATGCGTTGCGCTGTGCGTGCTGCACGTAGTGTGTCATTAACCGGCTTATTGGCCGGATAAAATAAATGCCGGCGTCAAGAATTTCCCCCCCAATTGCCTGCGAAATGAAATGGTCTCGAGCGTTATATTTCCTATCCCTCTCCTTTCTTTTACGGAGGAGTTCAAGGACGCGGAGATGGGATTTCTCGATGATGACGTTCGAAGGAATAAAGATTCGAATTAACGGACGAATTAATGAGTAATTCGGAATTCTTCATACACGAACGGAGCTCCGATTCTTTTTTTTAATAAGCAGCACTCTACAGCGCTTTATTCGCGAGCGGACTTTGACAATCAGCTGATCCGAAAGAAAACCTATGAGCTATCCGCTTCTAATCATGGATAACGCTCTCTCTTGAGTGTATCAATCACCAATATAACTGACATATACACGCCATCTGCGCGTGCGTATTCTTAAAAGTATGTGCGCGGGTGTATGTAATACGCGCGCGCGCGTGGTGGCCAAATAAGAATGATGTCATCGCGTGACGCACGTGGAATTGGCCGGCGCTCATCAGCGCTCATGCTCAGCCGGCCGAGTCCATGGAATACGGGGAATGCGGCCGTTAATGAAACTTACGTATGTACGCGCATCTCACCCGAAGAAACCGTATCCGTTGATTATCAACGCGTAGCGAACGCTCGTCTTACAAAGATATCGCCGATAAGTCACGCTCTTCGACCGCAACATATCGCGCAGCTTCTTTTCTTCTTGCGGATAGAAAGCGCATCGCGCGAATTACACTACACTTGTATGCGCCCCTGTCTCTATCTCGTTCAGTTAACGCATCGAAATCGCTCCCCTAAAAAAAAAAAGAAAAAAAAACAAAGGAAACAAGAGATGTAATCAATTCTATCGAGGATTCTTTAGTAACTCACAGCACAACAAGTCAGAGACGAGTGTGTTTGTCGGAAACTTTTTATTTGTTTGTAATTTCGATTTTTTTTCTAAATTATCCATTAATATCTCACAATGGGTGAAGAATTTTCCACTTGTCTAATTGGAAGAAATACGGCGAAATAATAGAAAAGAAATCCGAATATTTCCTTCATGCTACAATTTTTATTACAATTTGTTTGTTAGTATTAGCATGTTGCCGTTATTTTTAATATGCAGTGTGCTAAGAAATTCGTATATTCGAGAAACGTGAGACTGTAAATTTGATATGCAAAAGTTTCCGTCTGTGTTTAGCCCAAAGATTTCATCAATCAACAATCATGCAATAATTATTTTTAAAATGTTGACAGAAAAATTCAATTTCGTACATATGTGTGTAATATAATATGAATAAAATATTAAACAATGATTTGCAATTCGATCGATATCATGAATTCGTGTATATTTCGCGTCAATTGAATGTTCATCAGTTATTCAACCGAGACATTATGAACAGTTGTGTTATATAAATTCACGCGTAGTTATCATTCGTAATACAGTGCACGATCTAGAAATAATGCCCTGGATGATGCGGAAAATTGGATACCACTCAATTATTGTAGTCACTCAAATTATCGTGACAATTAAAAAACATTGTCACGTTGTATCAATCTTTAGCATGCTATAAAAAATTGTACAATAGCTAAAGAGAAGATGAGAAGAGAAGAGAGGCCCGCTGTTACACCCGTAACGGCTAATCTATGAAATGAATTTTATGGTATGCGCGTTATCGCGTACATATATGATAAAATTATCATTGAAGCTGTAAATCTTGCCTTACGGCGTTCGTTAGAAAACGATACAATGTATTGATCTGTAACTACAAATGAGAAAAAGTCAGCTATGATGTCCATAAAGTTCATGTCCATCTATCACACAACCAGCCGTACTTTAATTTTGTTGCGGTGGTTCCGGATCGTTCGGATTGCCGCCCATTTGCCGTCTCAGCGACTCGATCAACTCGGGGTTTGCGTTCTGCATTTGCTGCGCCAATTGTTGGCCTCTGAAATATTTATATGCATACATACAGAATTCACACAAGTCACATATCCCTCATTTGCTACAAGGACACAACTCAAAAAATAGAATTTTCCAGAAAATAAGTTTGAATATTTTGAATCATTAAAATTTTATAATATTAATTTTAAAATACAATTTTAATGTAATAACTGATTTTAAAAAAATAAAAGTTCTTTTTTTCTTTACGTTTTTCCGTTTTTTTTTGCAAGCAACTGGAAAATGATCGTTTTTGAGTTTTGTTGTATATCAGTATATTATTTTTTGAACTAAATGCTAAAATTTATGATTGTATTCTATCAAACTTACGCCTCTATGAGTAATTCCATGCGACCACCCTCTTCCACGTTACCAGACATAAGATTACACATCATGGTCTGCATAGCTGGGTCGGATAACATCTGACGCGCCATATTCATTAAAGAAGGATTGCTTAAAAGAGCGCTCAAATCCATTCCGGGTAAATTAGGGAGAGACTGATTGACACCTAATTGGGCCAATTTCTCTTCCGCCAATTGCAAATTGTTTCGATAACTCTCGTTATCCGGTTCCATCGCTAAGGCTTTCTCATAACTCTCCTTAGCCTCTTTATGCCTCTCCAAACTTGAATATGCTAAACCTAATCGACCGTATGCCTTGCTGTACGATGGATCAATAGAAAGCGCCGTGTTACAGTCTTTAATAGCTAAGGTGTGATTACCAAGTTTGCTATGAACGGCAGCTCTATTACAATAATACACTGCATTGCGAGAATCTAATGTTATTGCCCTGTAAGCGAGCAAGCTTAAGTTAAAAAAAGAACAATATTTACTCAAATTAATAAAAAGAAACTATGCGTACTTTGTGTAATTGGCAAGCGCTTCATGATGTTTCTCTTGTTTCATAAGTGCATTGCCTTCGTTTTTCAATCTTTCTGCTTCAGCTTTTGCTTCCGGCGTAGCTTCTGGACCCAGAACCGGCGTAGCATTCTCCATTGCATTTTTATAAATTTGATGCAGATTTACGTTTGCGGGAGCATCAGAGGCTTGTACATTATAAGCACTCTCCAGACACTGGATTGCTACTTCCAAACTCTCTCGTGAATCAGCAGTTATATCGCCATCTTGCAATTGGTCTGTCAGAAACTTGACAATCGACGAGACTAGTCCCTTGACAGCCATCAGTACTCAGTGAAAAAATGCTCCTGCAAAGAAGACGTTATCCAACATGTTATATTCCATTATCATTATGCTATATATAATATCAAATTACCCTGCAATTAGCAAGTAAAAAACAGTAAAGAAAATTGAAAGGAAAACAGCATTGAGACACAAGAAAGATATGCTAAAGTATATATTTCTTTAATGGAGCACCAGTAATAAAAAAAAACTAAGGCTGATTTCGAATCAAACTTTAATCGAGTTAACCAGTAATTAACTTATCAAATAACAATTGTATTATCTTATTAATAACGGAATTATTAATTTGTTGTTGTTTAACATATGGAAAAGGATTAGATTAGGGACAGCAAGTTACATAGTTTAAAACTATTCTTCTGTTTTAAGAGAACTTTAATTCTGCTGGCTAAGTTAATCACCGAATAAATTTATCAGAATCCGGTCAAAGTCGCCGTGAACGTGGCAGGCGATCAACCGTCGAATTGCGTCTGATTACGCTAATTCATCCTCGGTCAACATAACCAAAAAAAAACAATGTAATGAAAAAGTATCGCCGAGCGCGCTCTCGAGGATCAAACAGGATCAAAGCGGACATTGAAGGGCAAAGAGATTCTTTTTAAGGATTCGACTCTCGATAATTCGGGTCATCGATGACCATAAATGTTTCTCACGCGTTTCATCTAAAATGGCATCAAACCACCGAGCCTCGTGGATGTCGACGTTCGTGACAGCTGATATGAATGAATGTACGTAGCGACCACGATTGAGCAAATCGCGAGGAAACGTGAGATAATCACACCTTTGTCTCGATCAACGGTCGACCTGGAGCAGGAACGGAGCACCGAACGAAACACAGACGGAGGGGAGCCTCCACTCGCGCGCACGTAGAGGTTCGAAGTTGTCTGTCGAAGGTGCCTACTTCACTTCGGTGCGGTTCGCGCGCGCCTCGCGTACCAGCGGCGAACTTCAGTTGCTTCCGCTGTGCGAAGTGGTGCGAAGTTGGTATACGACTTGCATGCTCGTATTTCGCTTCCGAAGAACGGGATCTGAAATGGAGAAATATTTAGGTATACAGCTGTGTATTCAACGAACAGAAAGCTTTATAACGTTTAAATTCGAGGGAATATCTTATGAACCGAAAGCTGTACGAGTAGTAATAACGTTGCGAACGGAAGTTTCTTGAATTTTACACTGACGTTGTTGCATTGCCGAAGGTATGTGAAAAATCCAGCTAAAGCATGTAAAAAAAGTAGCAACGAGTTTTCCACAAGTGTACGATGTATATTTTGTATCGCAATTCACATTGTTTATTATAATTTCACTTATATTTTACGGAAACGTGTAACACATACGCATAACCACGGTTTGAAATCCGGAGGTCACCACTTTAAGTGCGCAAGCGCGCGCTACGATCTGTACTGCGATTGTTTAAACTTACTCTACTGTAAGATAAATAAAATATTGATACAATTTGATACTGTTGTATAAAATAAAATATTCCATCAATTCCCGCGCTGTATTAACGCTTTCATTGCTCATACATTCTATCATTGTTTTTAATTTCGAGAGCCCGACTAATATTTAAATTTTGATTTTAATTAAATAATATTGTGGCAAAAAGAATATATTACAAAAATGTTAAGAATATATATATTCTTATATTAACATGATGAAATGTTATTTTTGTCATTTTTTATAACTTTAAAAGATCTTTTTGGGGTAATGACGATTTTTTTATGAAGTTAAGTTAATTCGCTTTTGATGATTGACTTATTCATGGTAAATAACTTGAAAATTACGTTTTTTTGATTGTGCCATTTTTAAAATAAGGGAGCGATATATGTATAATAAATAATTCTCAATTATTATATTTTACAATATTTAGGTTTTATCATGCCAAATTTTATTCGCAAATAACGTTTTCAACGATATTTGTTTTAACAATATAATAACAATAAGAACAAAATTCATTGATTAATTTTTGCATATTGATTAATTAATTAAATGTAATAATTAATTAATTATAAATAATACAAAATTATTAATAATACAAAAGAGTAAATATACATATTAATAATCATTATCGCCGTGTTATAATTTATAATGCAGTCAATTAACCCATACAGAACATTGAAAGAATGTTGAATGTTGAAGTGTGAATATTTTTTCAACAATGAATTTGCATTTCGTGGTATCGACGCAATATTTGCAAAGTTATAAAGTTTAAAGTCTCTGACGTATTGATTCAACATTAGCCCAGTAATTGAGAGTAGTTTAAAATAAATTGAAATTTTTATGCGTGTTTTAAATCCATTGAATTAATTAAATAAAAAAAACTTTTTTTACTTAATTGGAATCAATTGAATTTAATTGGATTGAAAAACTGCATTTTCTTTTCAGAATTTTGAATTGAGCAATATTCACGATGCGAAGAAAAAGCTGATATTATTTTAAAATTGAAAAGCATAAAAATATGCTTTATGCAATTCCCATAAATGAATAAAAATGCATTCGGATGTAATAAAATTTAGTTTAACATTTGCGAATGCACATTTCTCAAAATCTGATTCCATTTCAATCCATTTCAATCCATTCCGTTTACTAGGAGTGTGCTATATGGGATTTCTATATCGATTTAAATAAATACTTATCAATATACGCATAGATATATACAAAATTCACTTTTATGCCGATCTTTAAATTCGTCGCGTTAATGTGGACCCTGTTTTACAATGCGGAAAATTATGTTGTCGTCATCTGTGCCAGCCAAAATATAATGATTGTTCATATGGTAGAATGGCATCATCGTTCGTAAGCCATTCACGGAGTGTTGCATTTTCATTTGGAATTTCTGAAAATAATTGTGATTATATGTTATTTAATCTTAGAATTATTTTATGTCGTTGCATTTCATAAGAAATTCGATAATGAGAGAAAGAAAGAAAGAAAGAGACGAGCAGAGAAAAGTAATCGAGATGGAAACGGTTTATTCGTTTTATTTATAGTAAATTTACCCCGGCAAACATATATTCATAAATATAAAACTGTCCACTCTGGGTCGTCACAATCACAAACACATCACTGTTGCCATACTCTGCAAGAGAAAATAATGATTATACATTATAATAAATAAATCATAATAAAATCATAATAAAATCTCAATCATAATAATTGTAATAAATTGCGTAGAAATGATATATGTATGTGCGCCTTTTAATTACATTAATTTATCATTTCAATAATCATACCATCGGTGTAGAAGTACTCAATTCCGTTAATCTGATGGGAATGAAAAATGCTTTGATAATTATAAAAATTTCGAAACTCAGGGTCGTATTTGTAAATGTTCATTGCGTTTATATCAGGATTGTCCAGTAGAACGAAATAATCTTTTTCTTGTGACAAACTTTTTACGTAACGACTTCTGCTTGTGAATGTTCTCAGCTGTTCAAACTACATTTGAAAAAATAAAGAAGTTTTTACATAAAGGAAAATTAAATTAATTTTTGTATAAATTTTAAATTATTTTAATTTTTACATTTTTTTATATATAATTTTTATATTATGCTATGTTTTTATATTTATATAGGATAGTATAAGTTCTAATTTTTATATTTTACAAAATGTAACATCAATCGTTTTTTTTTTATCTTAATTACAATTATTTAAGCAATTAATTTATACCTTTTGTGTTGTTGGATCGAATCTGTATAATAAAGATTTCAAGGACTCGCCGTAACAGCCGATGAGAAGAAATACTTCGTGATCGATATTGAAAATTTGAATGGACCAAGCACCATCCGTAGGAATTTCCTGGACTAACGTTGCGTTTCTCACCGAATGCACTCTATAAAGCAAGGAATTTGTGCGATGTGTTGCGCGTACTTTATCATAGTATATCGCCAGAACTATATATACATCACCTGCAAATTAAATATTACATTAATTTTTTTAAGTTTCGTTAACATTTTATTATAATTTTAATGACAGATTTTCTAATTGTGCTGCGAATACCATCGTGCTTAAAAATCTTGGCGTCCTTTAAGTATCCTTCTATTTTATGAAAAACTTCTTCGTGATTCATTTTAAAATTTTCTATCATCATCAAGGAAATCGTAGTATATTCTGGTTTGGTTTCCGTCGAGGTACATTCCTTGCTGCTTGAGACAGCATTCGTCATTACATTCACACCGAACATCTCGCCTGAGTCGTGAAAATTTTTCACGATCTCCCCGGTGTTCACTTGCCACTCTCGTATAGTTCTGCCCGTATCACTGAACTTAATGAGATCAATCACAGACTGATACATACACGAACAATTGTCAAGTAGCCCACAAAATCTTCCAGGCTGCTCCCTATACATATTCAACCTAACTGTGTTCTCGTCAAAATACACTACATCGATCTTACTGACATTGGATCCAGGTATCTCCAAATCCTCTTCCTCCTCTAGATAGAAAAAGACGTTGCGCAAGGTTTTGGATATTTGCGAGCTGTATTCGATATTCTGTTCGATTATTTTCCAACGTTTCTCCAAGTCCTTAATAGTTTCGTGTATCTTTCCTTTGAAATTGTTGACGACAGAATGCAGATTCACGCCGTTCACTAAACCAGAAGTACTTATGTTTTTAATCCGAACATCCGCCTTGAAAATCTGGTAGAAGAGATAATTGAAGAAATGAGAGCCATACATAAGTTACGAATACAATACAAATTTTTAAGGAATAATTTTTTTTTATATGTATACGTATATAAACATTATTTTATTGAACGAAAATGTTAACGCTTTAATTCTTAAATATTAATTTAGCTTGAATATTTTGTAAGTATTTGCGTCAAATTGCAACGGTTTAAGTTGATTTTAATCTCCTAATTTGAAATCTTTTAAATTTTTATTTAGATTATATAAGAAGAATCTGTGCTTAACAAAATTTTCTTGCAATGTAATAAAATTTGTCGGGATTCTTTCAATATTGTACTAACAAGGTCACCAAAGATGTCGACATTTCCATCAATATTTTGTACACCGTCGTTATATTTTTCCATTATATTGACATTATTAATTCGTGGCGCAACAACGTCTCCATCGACTATCAAGTCCTCTTTGAAAGTCTTTATGCCATCTATTATTTGCACCTTGTCAACATCATTGAGAACAAAATTAGATGGATAAATTCCATTAATTTTCCTTATATTTGCATTGCCTAAAATACGATAAATAAGATAATGTCAAATTTTTCCTAAATTTTGCAGTCAATTTTTTCTAAATAATTTTGCATGGAAGCTCTTATCGTTTTTTCTCAAAAAGAATACAATTTTATCGTAAGATCCAATAAATTCTGTTAAAGTTTGTCATTTTTATCAATATTCGTATTCTTTAAATTACAAATTGAAATAAGAAAATAGTGCCATCAAATTATAATTTCAATTTAAATAAACTTAATTCAGATAATTGTTGATTGCCAATCATTTACCTGTTACTGTAACGATACCATTGAATTTCACGTTGCACGAGATTTCATGATCTCCGCTAAGGGTGACACGATCTTTTACAAACTTGTCAAAGTCAATTTTATTCAAATTTTGTAAATACACGTCACCCAGCACCTCGAGTTCCTCGAAATAGATATTGTCTGGCATAACATCGTTGGAACGGACCGCTGCGTTGATGGACGCGTTGAGATCGGTATCGTTTACGTAGAGCTTCTCGATTGTGATATCCTTGAGGAATGTTAACGGACCAACAATCATGTCGTCGTGATTCTGCCTAAAGACAGAATTATTGAACTCGAGGATATTCACGTTGTTGATATTGGCAATACCCAGATCGCCGTTCACTTTCAAATTGTCCGCGACAAAGTCTTCCTCGAAGATTTTTGTTCCGTTGATCTCAATGTGTTCTCCGTAGTCGATCACGGCATCCGATATTATTTGTTGAATTTGCCTGATGTCTGTGTAATTACCTCTAACCGCCCATGCGCGAACGTCCTTTTCAAAGTTCACTTTTCCCGTAATAACTTGATCCCTATCTTTGGTCACGGCGTTATTTAATAGATAAGAAATGGAGGCAGGACTGGTCGAGTCCGTGTCCCAGGAAATATTTCCGTGGACTTCCAAGAGGTCGATATTTTTTACGGGAATGTACAACAAGCTATCGTATAACTACAACACAAGATGAAAAAATAAAGATTATTTTTTTAGGAAAAATCTTGAAAGATTAATCTTAAAAAATATAATTTTGAGTACAATGCTTAATAAATGTAATTTGAAAGACGTTTTAATAATTTTTAAAGTAAATATAAATGACTTTTATGATTTACAAATAAATTAAAAATTCTTTGAAGAGGGGGGCATCTTTTAATTTCTATCTACTTAATTAGATTTTCTATCTTCGCTTTAGAAATACTTAAAGATTGTAATGAAGAGAAAATGACAAATTGGTAATTCATGATTAAGTTATAATTAATGTCAATTAACTGTCAATAATCGATATACAAGTCAGACTAATTAGATATTAAAATAAAAATCTTTATTTTTACCTCGCTTACGTTGCATCCGTTCATCTTTGGAGTAATCACGTCGCCTTCGACGAATAGATCGGTGAACGTTACGTTGCCCGTGATTGTCAGAGGTTCGTCCACCCACATCAGTTGCGAAGCGTTTCGTTTGTTGATAAAATCCACTGTAATGTTGTCGGAGGTAACAACATCAGCAGTGAAGTGTCCTGTTATCGTTTGCTCCTTTGATTTAGAAAGAACACTGGCGGTCCAATCATTGAAGTTGCGTCCACGAAGAGATTCTATCGTTATGTTCTGAACAACCAAGTCCTTGATGCTCCTTTCCGACGTTATCACGATGTCGCTCTGCGACAGTTCCTTTAAGAAACTCTCGGTCGATTGCCCATCCACTTGATCGACCATTAGATTCTCCACCGTCAAATCACCGTCGATGACGATTTTGATCGATTCAGAATTCATCATATCTCTCAATCGCGTCTGATTCATCTCAATCCCATTCAATCTCTCCACTTCCAAATTTTGTACGTGAAACTCTGGTACCTTCAAGAATGCCAGCCGATGATTGTCGTCGGTACGAAGCCCATCCTTGAAGAAGACTTCGCGATGATTGAGAAAACGAACATCGAGATTATCAACGAAGACGCGACGCGCTTGAGCAGCGGGAAGTTTCACGGTTCCTGAGAAATTCACACGCGTCTCATTCATGATGTCGTTCACATTGATGCCATTGAAAGTTAGAGTAATGATGTCTTTCGCTTGGAGAGTCTGCACGTGCAACTTTTCTCGGATCGTTAGTGAATTTGGTTCAACTTCGAAGAAATTATCGTGAGGACCGTTCTCGTGAAAGAATTGATCGACGTGGAAGTTCTCGAAGTGCAGATTAGTGAAATCGCTCGGTATCTCCTTCATCGTGGTATATAGAAAGTCGCTCTCCGCGAAACCGTTCAAGTACTTAGTATCGAGTTTGTCGATTGTGAATCCGGCTTCCAAGGTGATCTTTTCAGTGATAGTCTGATCAGTAGATTTTGTCCAGTATCGATCGAACATATCGGTCACGTTTATTAGATTGTCTTCCAGGAAGAGCTTCGCTCTTTTGTCGACCATGATATTCTGAACATGCAGATCACCCAGTATCGTGACATTTTGGTAGATCTGAAGCCACTTGTCGGGCATTTTTATCATAGACTCATTCATGTCGATCACCAAATTTTCAGTAACGATAAGTTTCGTCAGCTTTAATTTACCTTCAAAAAATGGAAATATGTAAATATTGAACATAGTATTATATGGATATCAGTACTAATCGTGAAAGAGAGAATAATTTTTGAGATTGAGAAAAGTAATTGATTAATTAATGGTGTAATTATTTTAACGTATACTCTTATTGTTAGATTATTTTTTACTAAATTAAATAATCTCTCTTGTATTATATTTGTATTGTTATATATAATCTTTCTTGTATTATATTATATTATTATATTAATAATGTATTATTAATTATATATATTTCATCACTAATGTATTATTAATTATATATATTTCATCACTAATTAATTATTAAAATCATACTCGTTGTAAACTATTACAATTGGCAAGTAAAATTAGTTAAGAAATTACCCTTAATAACGTTCTTTCGAGACTTTCGTGCAGCTTCCTCGACAGGTATCCCATTAACTCTTTCCGCATACAGATTTTCAATGTATAACGTTTTCGCATAGAAATCATCAAAACTCTGATTTGTTGTTGTTGTCATGAGTTTATCGACAGAAACATCGTTCACCATTGATGCCGTAAGGTTCATAACTGTCAGCGAGTTCTTGTACGTGACCGTACCTACGATTAAATCAAATACCATAAAATTGTGATCAGCTACATATAAGATCTGTCATCAATTGTTTTTGTCGATTTTTGCATAATTAAAAACATAAAAACAACGAACTGTTATACTTAACCATTGATTTTCTGAGTGCGGTTAATGATGAACAGATCATCCATCAACTGATCGATCATTGTCCCATTCAGGCTTTTAATCTTCAATTTCGGTACTGTCAAATCGGAATGTAATATAAGAGTATCGTTTGAATACTCGACGGAGCTGTTTGCAATGGCAGACCCAATTCCTTCGTCATTTTCTAACAGCCAATCTGTAGAAGCATTGTTTATACAAATCGATATGTACAAAAAGATATATCGCATTGCAGATTCCCCATAGTAAAAAAGTCACACATTTACACCACAATAAACTTAGTAGTCACGGATGAATTGTGAGATTATCAAAAAGTCACAGTAACATCACATTATTACCTTGATTTATTATATATAGCAGATTGTATATAGCAGTATTATAGTCAGGTGCAACTTTTATCATAACTGTATAATGATATTATATAACGATACCATATCTGCGACAAAGTGAACATTCACACTTATGATTTTGTTGCGATATTTATTGTGATTTTATTGTGATTTCTTTTGCTATGAGGGTTTTTATCAAATTTACATTCGGGCGGTATTCCGCAGAGAGAGTCAACTTCGAGATCATGTATAATGAGATTTTTCGCACGTAACAGATTTGCGAACTCTTCAGTTTCGAGGAGGATTATCTTCTCCGACTGCATATCCACGTCGTTCACGAAATCCACTTGCATTTGGTCGATTTCCAACTCTTCCAGATATACATCGTTAGCTATAATCTTTTCCTTGAACGCTTCCAACATATCAGCAGTCATCTTTTGCGACTTTAATTGTTTTGCCTGGACGACATTGTGGACATTGTAATCGAGTTCGTTCAGAGCTTTCTCAATTTGATGAGGTGACAGGATATCTTTTTCAGTCACAATCTCTGCGCTGTCCACCATGCCGGACCGCAAGATCAAACTGTCAAAATTCACTGCTTCTGAAATTGTTAAATTCTTCGCAGCTGGTAAGAGAAACTTCCAGGAAGCCTTAGCTTCTTTTATGGTTGACATTCTCGCTTGTAATGTTTCGATCAAGTCCGATAAGCATTTTCTTGTTGCATCGGTATTATTCACACTGTTATCTGAAATTTTATTTTAATCTTTTTGAACCGTCAGGCTTGATATGTTTAACAGTATGAAAAAGATACTTAAATGGTTTATTTAATACACATATAAATGTGCCTCAATAAATGTAAAAGAGTTAATGAGATAAAAATTGAAAACATTTCATGGATATTTTATATATTTTTCTATATATATTTCATTAAAAAAATCATTTCTAATAAAATATAATAAAAAAAAAGTATAAAAATAACGATAAGTAATTACGAGATAATAATATTATGTGTACTTCTTTTATGAAATGATCGCTTTTTCATGACAAATGAAAAAATAATAATTATTTACCTACTGGTACCAAAGTCATCTCAACCTCCCATTGTTCCACCCAGTATACGTTTTTTTCTTCAAGGACCAATGTTAGATTTATCGTATGTTTGTTCAATGAGACCATCATATCGACTACTTTCTGATTATCCTTAAAAAGTTTAACATTCTCGCTTTTCCAATCGGACGTACTGTGAAATTTATATAGCTGGATAATATTCTGTAAATTATTTGTCGCATTATTAACGTATCACGTTTCAATTTTCAGTTTATTTTAATATTGAACAATTTTACACTTACATCGTGCGCTACAATTACGAAAGTATCGCCGTCCATGTGAAAAATACTTATCAGGCTATGTGGTTCGATGTCAGGAAGACTGAACCAATCCAGCAATTCTCCTCCTGGGAACAATACATTCCAGATTCCAAACAAAGTCCTACTTAAAAAAAAAAAAAAAGAAATAAGAGGAACAACTTTATCGAATAAACCAACCATCCCAACAGAACACATCGCTCGGTCCTAAATCATTTATCATCAGGATGAAGTTGAAGTCGCCATGGACGTAGTGATGCACCGACGTCGGACGTGATGCACTAGAGGTGGACAGTAATTGTATCCTCACGATGTTATTGTCCTTGAACTCGTACACTTCGGAACCGATCCACGGATTCTCGGCGTAGCTCTGGGCGAACACGATGATCGTTGATCGCCGATGCTCGAATGCGGTGACCGATAGTGCGCCGGTCGTCCTCACCTCGTCGACGACGTCCATGTACGTGTCGCTCCATCGGTAGATCCTGTAATTCAATTGAACGTGAGAAAAATAAAAATTTGAAAGAAAGAAATATTTAGTTCGATACATTTGTTTTTATTGCATTGAGAAAAATGTCTGGATGAACCAGAAGATTCTGATTATATCAATCAAAATTCCGTTTATCTCAATTAGAATTCTAGTAGTTTTAACCAGGAAATTCTAATTCATTCATTTTTCAACTAAAGTTTCAATTAATCCAACTAGACATTCTTCTCAGATATATGTATATTTCAAGACGAGACACACGACAAAAGAAATTTAAATTTATTTATTTAATTAATTTAAATTTAATTTAATTTGTCTCTCTGTTTCTTTCTTAGGAATAATGTCACAAAACTCACACGGATGGTATGGGAAATTTGTTGGCGTTATTAACGATGATCAGATAGAGTTGATCGGCTTGTGTGAAAAATTTAGCGTCTACAGGGATTTGTTTGTATCCGATAGTATGACGGAATCGCAACGGCTGATTCGATTTTGCCGTGTGAATATTGCATAGACTGGGCTCGTAACACACTAATAGATAGCTGGTGTCCTTCCATATGATGCTCTACGATATCACAATCGGCGCAACTCGTTTACATTGTGGTACAATGGATTATAAATAAAATTAAACATATTAAAAACATAAAGAAATATTTATGTAATTTAAAAGATATATTACATTATATTTATATTATATTTTGCAATATTAATATTAAATTTTATAATACATTTTAAATAAAATTAATATTAAATATAATTTTAATAGACTAAAATATTGTAAATTTCATAATATATTTTATAAGATAAGATTAATTATAGTTAAAGAGTGATTTGTACCTTGACAAATTTAATGACAGTCCCCTTTTTGATCCGATAAACTTCGCGTAACGCGTCGTAGGTTTCATTCCAGGGAGTCGAATTGAGAGAAGGTGCCATCACGCGATTGCTGTCGAGAATGAATATTCCATCGAGCATATCTATCGCGAATGGCTGATGATCGCTTGTTATAGGTACTCGCCATGATCTGTCCCAATGTAGACTATATGATTTTTCTTGCACTGTAACCAAACGTTTGCTATTTTATCTCTCGATAAACAAAGAATTTTTATTTAAATTATTTCTATTCTTCTTTTGATTATTATTATGAATATTATCTTTTGAATATTATTATTATTATTATTATGTGTTTAACCTTACTTTATTAATCCTACTATAATATTTTTAATGTAATTATTTACATAGAGTATCTTTAATATTTTAATATTTCATTGTTTCCTTTGATTTACAATTAAATAAAAATTAATAATAATTTATACACCTTTCAAAGATAAATGCAATTTTTTTTAAACTATAAAATTTGCGTTAAATGTAACAATGTTTACAAATATAGCATTTCACGAATTTATATGTAAATTATTATTATTTTTTTTTTAAAGATATATTTGTCGTTAAAATAAACTCGTTATGCGGACTTACCCGGCGATGTCTCTTGAATATGAATTTTGATGAATTCTATCTTGGATTGCCGTAGTTTTTCGTCGAGATATTCATTTAGGTCTGTCGCGTGCACGGAAAGTAACAGTAGAGAAATATAACTTTCCAGCTGTAATACGATAGATATTGAAACTAAAGAAACGTTGCGTTTAAATGTGGGTTTTTTTTGCATTTACACACTGAAAAAAATAACAGTACTCACGAATAGAAAGAGGAATTTTATGTTGATTTTGCTCACGAATGCTGTAGTCATATTGAATCCACTCACGGCAAAGGCCGTGTGAATATTGAGAAATTTTCAGAAACAGTCCGCGTGATATTCGGGTGACCTTCTTGATACCTCGCGCGTATGAGAAGCGAGTATTAATACAGTAAATGTAAATATTATGAATATGAATGTATTCCCCTTTTAATGATACACAGGCAAGGCAGAAGATAAACATATACGTACATATACAGAATACGTGCATATATCTTATTGGAAATCAAAATTAATTAACGGATATAATATAAAATAGACAAGAATTTTTCTTGTAAAAAATTTGTGACGATCTGCTCTAAAAGAAATATGAAGAATTTTTTTAAATATTTGTATTAATTTATTGGCGTACTGCAGACAATTTGCTTACTGAATATATGCAGTATATCTGCATCTAGTGCACGTCTTGATCAAATATACTTTTATATATTGCAACATCTCATCAGGGAAAAATAGAAATAGTTTATATGGGAGGGTTTCACTTTTACGTCTCGATGCGTTTATTATTTTTGTTATATTAATTCTGTGGTGCATTCAGATTCAGAGAAATGAACAAAGCGATATTATTTCAATATTCGCCGAATTCGATTAAATATCGATAGTCTCTAGAGAATCGAAAACCAGAATAAATATATAATATGTAAAATTGTAAAGTATAAGATTTTTTAACATTTTAGAATTGTCGTCATCGTTTTAGATTGTTGTCATTTTAAAACGTCGATAAAAGAGGAATTTCGTACTTAGGTTTTTTTAAATATAGTTGACAATAGGAGAGGAGATATAAGATAGTCTTTGTATAATCTGCTTCCTCTACATATTTTTTTACTTCTTGCGCTTAGAATAAAATAACAGTTTCCCGTTTGAATTTTGAACGAATAAAATTAATAAAAAGAAAAAGATTATGATAATAAAAATTGATCTAAATAAAAACATGGAACAATTCATATAAGATTCAGCAAGGATTTTATCGGATTCTTTCGAGATCGTCTTCTATCAAAACAAAACAAGCAAGGTATAAAATCATCCGCTGTTTTCTTTCAAATTTCCGTTTAATCGTCAAAATCATAAATCCAATATTAAAAAACAATGACGCTTCTGCGATAAACATCGTAAAAAATCCCATTTCCAAAATTCAAATCATAATTCAAAAGCGATTCAAATCTTCGCGCTTGCGCACGCTAGGGAAAAGATTGCAATCGGGACGGATTTCGAACGTTGCGCTTGGATGCGCGCATGCGCGAGATGCGAAGACGCATGCGCACTGATCTAGTGCGAGCAGTGTCGCGTCCTCTGATTGGCTAGACGGTCTGCGCGACGAGACACGGCGACGAACGGCGAATCGCGGGCGCGGTCTCGACTGTCTCGAACGACTCGAACGTCTCGAGCGCATCGGTGATCGGTGGTTGCACTCGGTCGACTGGTCGACTCAGACCACTGTGCCACTGTGCCGTTCAGTGCAAGTAGTACGCGCTACCGTGTTCCGTTACGAAGCGGGGAAACGGAACGGTCAGATTGAAGTCGGGTTGTCTCCGTTGGGCGCCGGATCTTTTTCTCGGCTCTTTCCCACTTTTCTCCCGTCGTCCCGTTTTCGTTTTCGTTCCATTTGAGATCAAGTGCGGAGTTCCCGTCCGCCGCCGCGGGTACTCGCGCCTCGCGGACGCCGGCGCGCCGGGAACGCGACGCCGCGAGAAACCAGCGAGAACGCGGCCGCGCAGCTGCGTGTGCGATCGTGAGTACGAGCACGCGCGCTCGCGTGTACTGTAAGCGCGGTGTGTGTGTGTGTGTGTGTGTGTATATGTGTCTTCGCGCGCGCGTCGCGCACGCGAGCGAGTGATTCCGAGATCGTCGAGCGCTCGCGTCCGTGTATGCGAGCGCAACCGCGTGCGGGCGGTTCCCACACGACGTCGTCCGTGCAACAAGTGTCAGGAGGCGACGGTGTTGGTAGCGGTCTTTGGAACTGTGCTAATACGGAATACGTGTGCATGGTGCTACTGAATTAGCGCGTGTGACGGAGGATTGCTCGATCGGCCACCCAACAATCGTTATCAATCCAACATCGGTCGCCGTCACTATCGTCACGACGTCGTGCTGAGAGGAGACTGTCACCGGCGAGGGCGCGGGGATGGGCTGCGCTGTGAGCACCACCGGCGAGAAGGAGGCCGCCGAGCGGTCCAAGAAGATCGACAAGGACCTCCGCGCTGATGGCGAGCGCGCCGCCGGCGAGGTCAAGCTCCTGCTGCTCGGTAAATGCCCGTCACGATAACCCCCCCGGTACTCGTCGATTTCTTGGGTACCAACATCTTCGCGCATCTAACGCGCGAAACACGTAAAATATATCGAGACGGAAATCTTCGGCCGGAACTTCCGCCGGTCGTTGTTCCCCGAACCTGATTTCGGGGGTTCCGGTCCTCGGATTTCGGAAGACGACGGTAAATTTGCATCCCCTGCTTCGACGGCGCGCCTATATACTCCGATCTCTTTCTTTTTCTTCATTCTCTCTCTCTCTCTCTCTCTTCGTTCGTCCCTCTTTCCTTCTCCTCGCATATCGTCTTGTCTCGTATCGCGCGTGTATCGCGTATCGGACACACCACGCACCCGCCGAACGCTCCCGAAGGCGCCGCGTAGCCCACGATCCGCAAAATCACGCCTGTTCCTCTTCGCTTTCTTCCTCTCTGAATCACGAACGCTATAAGGAAGAGAATTATTATTAGATCTGTCCTTATCTAGCGTTTATTCCAATTACTCGTTTCTCTAATTATTGCGAAGTATTCTTTTCGACTTTGGTATTTTCAAGAAAATAGCTATAACATATCATAAGATATAACTTCAGATATATCTATAAAGATCTGTTATCAACCGGTTGTAATCAAGAGAAGCCGCGACGATCTATTGGTGAGATTACATTTTTTCCAATCCGCGGTAGATCCGTTCGTTTTTCTTCTTGCCTTACGAGATATTTTCCTCTTTCTCCTTCCAGAACCTCGGAGTATCCTTCACCTTATCCAAGGGGCAAAGAATCCTGTGAAAAAGAATCACCGAGCTCCGAGCTTCCCCAGCAACTTCCTCCCCGTCTCTCTCTGGAGTCATATAGTCTTACGAGTCGAACGGAGCAAGCAACTCGCGTGCCAGGGACAAGAGAAAGAGCTGAAACGCAGCGGTTGATATTGCGCCTAATCCAGGCGACGAGACTCCTTTTCTAGCGTCTCGCGACACGATGCCTTTCGGTTAACACGCTCTCGATCGCACGAATACAGGCGTCCCTCTTTCTCGCGAAGCGCTTCCCGCAGCGGCGTGCGTGTGTCATATTTCACGTTCCTTCTACGGCTAAAACGTAGACGGCCACGAAATTGCGATACGCCGTATTTTAATCGCGGTCGCATTCTCTCGTCGGCCAAAATCCCCGGGCTGTTTTGCCGCTTATGAGTCCGTTTAAAAAATGAGAAATTACGTGTTCCCCGAAACGGGAGCGTCCTTTTAACAATAGAATTTATAATCAATTGTATGCATTTATACATCCTTCTTTTAGACGTATACACGTATAGAAGGATTATAGAAATTAATATCACTCGGAAAGAACGATTTTGCTGAAATATTTAAAAATTTAACTAGATACAGATCCGGAAATAATAACTTTGTTGGACTGTTAAAATAATTATGTAGAAAACTATGATGGGCAACGTTTCAAGAATTTTTCTAACAATTAGCTTGAACAGCCTACATAATTATTTTGACAGTTTAACACAATTATTTTCTGATCTGTGCCCAACTAAATTTTTAAATACTTTAATAAAACTGTTCTTTTTGTGCAGTGTCTGATCGAAGTAATAAATTCAAAGAAATTTTATTCATTCCGATTGAAGAGCTGGAATTAAAAAATGTATGCAAAAAAATTACTACTTATGTGTCATTCAAATGATTCATTTCTCTGCAAACATGTTTTTAGATTTGCAAATTAGAATAAATATTTTCTTCTATACGTCTAATACGCTACGAATACATTTAAAATTACGCGAAATTACTTCAATATTTATTATTTGTTGTCGTTAAATGTTGTCGGATGTAACTGATTCAATAGTAATACTAAAGATCCAGTATTGCTTAGGATTGTCAATTTGTTAAAAAAATATTGAGCTTCTTGACCGACATCGCGCAATGTGGAATCGCGGATGTAGAACGCAACGTTACGGGAAACTTGAATCATCGGCCGCGTGTGAATCACGAGATTACGTCTCTCTAAGATCGCGCGGAATTATCTTCGTCTCGCTTATAGGAAAAAAAAGCATTACTCTTCCTGGAAGGGGAAAACGAGTATTTTGCGATGACTGGCGGGACTGATCGTTAATCGGACAAAACTCGTCGGTAAAAACATCGATGATTAATCGGTTAATTGGATTGATTACATATCTGGCAATGTGCCGATTGTGAGCGTTTTTTACATAGACTCGTATTGATTCAAAAATAGCCTGCGAGTCGTTACGATAAATGAATTGCGTTAACAATGCATGGCGTGACAGCGATTTTAATTATGTCAAGGAAGACTCGAGAATTTCTCTATCACATGGTCGATATTTTATTTACATTTGATATTGTTTGATGATATATAATAATATTTAATATGATACATTCAATATAATTATTATATATGATCGTTGAACGTATTTATTAAATCCTCATTGTTTTACGTGTTATATACATATGCATGTCTAAATTCAAGGTGCTGGGGAGTCTGGAAAATCTACGATAGTAAAGCAAATGAAAATAATTCACGAAACTGGCTACAATAAAGAAGAATGCGAGCAATACACCCCTGTGGTATACAGCAACACGATACAAAGTCTAATGACAATAATCAGGGCCATGGGGGACCTTAGAATCGACTTTGCTGAGCCTAGCAAAGCGGTAAGTTTGGGAATCTTTCTGCTAGATCAAAGTATTCATCTAAGTTTTTAGAAAAATTGAATGCGACAATTTTCAAATTTTTTTTTTTATCAAGATAGTGTGTGTCGTCATTATCTTCGATACACTTTTTTTGTTTAGAAAATATAGCTTTCTTTTTAATTTTATTAAACAAAATTTCTCAGAAAGAATAGCTTTACGAAATTTATGGTAGACGACAAATCTTTTACATCAGTTTATGACATTACGTGCATTATTAACTCCACTTCGCTAACTTTCTCGTGCCCCACTGGCACATTAGATAATCGGCCTTGTTTTGCGTTGTAGGATATGGCGCGACAATTTTTCACCCTAGCATCGGCGGCGGAGGAGGGCGAGCTGACCGGAGAACTAGTGCTATTAATGAAGCGATTATGGCAGGACCCGGGATTGCAACTCTGTTTCTCGCGTAGCAGGGAATACCAGCTCAATGACTCGGCAGCGTACTACCTTAACGCACTTGACCGCATAACGCAACATAATTATGTCCCAACACAGCAGGATGTTCTGCGAACGCGCGTCAAAACTACCGGAATCGTGGAGACACATTTTTCTTTCAAGGGTTTACATTTTAAGTACGTTGCCTACCATTATCCAAAGATATTTAATTTGTTTTAAATAAATTATGAATCGTCAAGCATTGAACAAACTATTCCTAAATGTTTTATAAGAAATTTTTACAAAAGATTTATTTTAATATATAAAACTATATAAATAAGCATATATCAAAACGAAATGGTTTTACATAAAAAAATATTTTATTACATCTAAAAAATTCAAGATATATTATTTTCCTGTTTATAGAATGTTTGATGTTGGCGGTCAACGGTCTGAAAGAAAGAAATGGATACACTGTTTTGAAGGCGTCACTGCGATCATCTTCTGCGTTGCTCTGAGCGGCTATGACCTGGTATTAGCGGAGGACGAGGAGATGAATCGCATGATAGAGTCGATGAAGCTGTTTGACTCGATTTGCAATAGCAAATGGTTTGTCGAAACGTCGATCATACTGTTCCTGAATAAAAAAGACCTGTTTGAAGAGAAGATCTCTAGGAGCTCGCTCACTATCTGCTTCCCGGAATATAAGGGCGCCAACACCTACGAGGAGTGCGCCTCTTACATCCAGATGAAATTCGAAAATCTGAACAAGAGGAAGGATCAGAAACAAATCTACACGCACTTTACGTGCGCAACAGACACGTCCAATATACAGTTTGTGTTTGATGCCGTGACCGACGTAATAATCAAGAACAACTTGAATAATTGCGGATTACTGAGTTAAATATTCCTCGATCAGTAAATTATCAAAAAAGAAAGAATATATCTTAATACGTTGACGACTCATTAATCTTCGCGAATGCATTAGAGAATGACGAAGAGACTGATCGAAAGTTTTAAGAGAGACGTATCCGTAAATACGAATATATATTATGCGAGGATTTTATTTACATACACATACACACACATACATTAGGCTCTTGAAATATTTTATCGCGGTATGCAACTCTATTCGATTCTATAATCTTTAATGAAATATTCTTTGTAAAAAATTCTGCGTAAATTCATCCGGATTCTAGTATGAATGTGTTATTCCTTAACTTATTAATTTTACATTCGGCGATTAGACAATGAAGTATTCTCAAATTACGAACAAAGTATTCAATATATTTGGGAGTCAAATTGATATTTCAATCTGATGACTGAAGCATTTCGCGTTGTCGCCAAGAATGTTTTTTACGCACTGTTTATAAAGTAATAATTATTTTTTAGAAACTAATTAACATATATATTGATTTCTGATTAAATAGATTATATTTTTAAAAGTATTTTTAAAATTCCTTACTGTTATGTTTATCTTTTTTTGAGTTAATAAATATTTTCATTATTTTTTTATAAAAGATGAAAGCAATACTTGCTTTTCCTGGCAGTGCACTTAAGAAAAACAGAAAAAAATTCGAGGCGATAATGTTAAATATATAAAACGTATCGTTTACTTATACTCCCGATTAAGAAGATCAGAAACGTTCTTTTGTTTCTGTTCTTTAAATGTAATTTAACTATACTAACCTAGATAGCTATTAATTTAGTGATATTTCCTTGTATATAATTTATTAAGCTAAAAGTGATTATGTATTAAGTAAAAACATATTTCTGCTCATATCTACTTGCATTATAATGACAAATAGAAATTCACCATCATGATGGGCATCGAACACAGCTCTCTCTGTGCATCTTTTTTTTACAGTATATATTTATCAATTTAAGAGAAAAATTTTTGTACAAGCTTCTCTTTTTAAATATATATATATATATATACGTATTAATAAGTAATAAAACCGAGGGATATTGTTTTCATTCCTCGATTCGCCAAACGGACGTAACGACAACGTTAGCATTAGTACACGAGACAAGTCGAAATCAAATTTCTTTATATACCCACAGTTTAGATCAATAAATGAAATTTCTTCTTTTTTAAGAGTCGACGCTTTCTCCGTTCCCGACTGATCTCTTTATTAGACCATTCAATACATATATACATGTCCAATGTTTTACATCTTGTACAGGTGAGGATCGATCTAATTGATAAAACGCATCAACTATGCATGCAAACGTGAAGAAATGCGTGTTGCCAAGGTGCAGAACGAAACCCGTATCGTACGTGTAATATAAGTCGGAAACAATTATACATCGGAAACAATTTTCTCTTATATTGGCTATACATTTTATTATACTAATTTACACATATGTATACGTCCACTTTCCTGCGATTAGAGCCACCTTTACTTAACTGAGCTGGAAGTGATAAAAATTAAGGTATTAAATAGGAATATGTACAATTATTTATAATGGGTATTTTCCAACAAAGGTAATACACTATGCTGAGTTGTGTACAATATTTTTTTAAACGGATGGAATTCCATGATTTTTTGTTATCTAAAAGCAGAGTATAAAATAGTAATATACTCATCTGCAAAAAATATACCACAGACACCTATAGTTTGTGAATTAATGTGACAACACAGTAATCCACAAGATATAAGTCATTATGGAATATATTTTTTTTGCAAATGAGTATATTATTATTTTGTGATGAGAGTGTATCATTATATTCTGTTCTCATGGCGAGGACAAGTCATATAAAGGATTATTAAATCTTTAGCATTGAAAGTTACGAAAAACGATTTCAAGATAAAATACGGATGAACCTGGGATCCTACTAATATGAGTCGACTGCTTTTACGCGAAGCCACATCTCATCCTGACATATGTGACGACACAGGATAATACTGTGTTCAACACGAAATATTTTAACTGTAACACAATGTCGCTCTGCTCGACAATGTAAACATTTAAGTACAAAGCGTGCAAAATGTTTCAGTTATCAACATTTTAAGAATTATATATTTTTTACAGGTGAGTATATAATAATAATAGGTCTGTTCGCGTATTGCTTGTACTTTTTGCATTCGGCATCTTTGCTTTTTCTCTCTCTTCAACGTCCGAATATATATTTATCTCCTTTCAAGTGCAAAAATTTTGGGGAATTTCAAATAACGCGAACAGATTTAATGTTATTAATTGTAATAATGTGACAGTATAACACTATATTTAACCTGCTGGAAAACACCCATAAATTAACATTTTAGCTGCCATATCATACGTATTTTCTTGTGAATTATAACGCTTACATAATGACTATATTCCTCATTTAATTTGTATTCGTTATTCACTCTGTAAATAATGTGACAGTCAAAATCATGGGATATTTGTATCATAATAGGAAACATGATACTGTGTTCTCTAGAGAATAAAAATTGCGAGGCTTTAGGAAAGAAATATAGGTGGGCGTTGGACCCATTGGGACGGACGTTCTAGGAATTTTGAGGGAATGCAAAATATAGGAACTTTGAAATTAGAGAAAAAAAAGATATAAACAAAACATAATTACAGGATGACCTTAAATTAATTGAATTAGCTACTTTCCGCATTGCGTGCAAGAAAGAAAATTCAGGTGGGCAATTATAAGAAATATCTTACCTTACATTTGTGAGAATACTGTTGTGTTTGAATCTACCATTTTCCTTCTGTTACACCATGCTACACACGATTTAATTGTAAAATTAAATTCGTTCCTCGGAGTCTTAGTTACATATTTTTTTGGTAGTTTTTACGTTACTAAGATACCGTAAAGACTCTTAAACCTTAAAAGTGATTCTAACATTGAGAATTAACATTTTAAGTTATTAATATATAATACAAGCAGTGACAACTATAACATTATTACCGCAAGTATTTCGCTGTTTAAACTCTGATGATTATATTAACGTGTTCGTGATATACCCAATTTTACAACGATTTCAACGGGTTTTGAATATACATTTTTAAATCTGTGTCAACAATTATAAATCGATTGGATCTTCGAAACAATAGCTGTTTGCGCCACTTTAAACATTCGGTGCAAAAACAATGGTTTCTCGCGTGAACAGATCAATACGATTATATTATCATCAACATATAGAAATACAAAATACAGTGTTCGATAAGCTCAAGAATAATCTAAGAGTACAAATTTACTATAATTAATTATGCTCACGATCAGAGATCGAAATGACTTGTAATTACTTCCGACTTGCGATGACCACCGATCGCTTTCAGAGTAATCACAGAACAGATTCGGGATTCTTAACTATGCTACGCGGATCTGTAACTCAGTTTGGAAGTGAAGACTCGTCGACTACTGTCGTCTCGTCGTTTAATCTCATAAATAATCACACGTACTAGATTAATGCTAAGCGTACCGGAAGTCTGGCCTAATAGGATGTACGTCCCATTTATGCGACCTATCTATTCTTTCGTCTCTCTTTTAGTGAGGATTTCTTGCCGGAATGGGCGGCCCACCGGTGGTTCTTGCTGGAACGGGTGGTGGAGCGTTCGATGGGGGTAGACTCGGTGGTGGGTGCTGCGGAGGCGGCGGGGCTTGTCTATGCGGCAATGGAGGAGGTACCGAACTGGGCGGTGGTCTACTCAATGGTTCCTGAGGACCGTCCATACGTGGTAAAGGCGGCGGTGGCCGATTTGGTACGGGGTAGCTGGGCGATCCATCAAGTATTTCCTCGTATATGGCTGAATCCGGCGAAAGTCTCTCGTCTTGTCGATCATCTTCCATCGCATCCGCAACCGGTGGCGTCACCGGGCGCGCGAATTGGTTGGGAATCACGCTGAAGACACCCGCTCGTGGTATTTGCTTTCGCTCGTGAGCGGGACTCTTCGGTGGCTGGGAGGGTCGGCCCGGTGGTGCTGGTCTCGGGGGTGGGATCACGCCATTTGGGCTGCCTCTGCTGGGAGACGGCCGTTCGGCAATCTCCAATTGTTCCAATCGTTGCATGGGACTTCTCAATGGCGAGTCCACCGTGAACTGAGCGATTGTAGTGTTGCTGCAGATCTCGATTTCCTTCTCTATCTGCTGTACCCAGTCAGGCGATTTCAGCGAAAGTTTTAACGTTTGACCGCACACCTGCGTCATGCCCTTCTTCGCTGCAGCCAGGGCGCATTGACCATCCCTGAATGTCACCCAGATAGTCTCGCCGACGTAACGTACTAGAATTGCCTCGCCGATGTGAGATAGGTCTTGTATCAGCGCGAACATAAGATTATTATCGAACACGCTATCCATATCCTCGATATCCTCCACCGCCTTGACTATTATCGTGCCATCGGGAGGACCCAGATCTTGTATCACTTCTTTGAACACGCACTCGCGCTTCTCGGGATCGACACAGTGCACGTCTATATCAATCGTTGCAATTACCGGTCGATGATCACTTTGCTTCAATTCCGCTCTGCCATAATAAACCAGCTTTCCTGGATTCCAATCTGTAGGCGAATCTGAAATGTACATTTAAATTAATACAGAAATACAATTATATTTACATGTATACTTTATATGATTAAATGATCATATGATAGAAAAACCAACCAATATCGGGTATTTGCTTTCTGCGCTTCCAAAGAACTCTGTCTGTCCATGCGGGTTGACGACACTTCTCACTGGTGTCGTAATCATCCGAGAACAAATCATATTTATATGTAGGAGCGAAAGTAATGGGTCCTTCCTGGAAGTTCTTAAAGACGTTGCCCTGTTCTTGTTGAACCTTGAAATGAAAAGATTCATAAAAGATATATTGTTAACTAAATTATCAATACTATAACGATAAGATTTGTTCATTTTTTCTATATGATTCATTAACAAATAAAAGAAATGTGAATTTCTGATCAATAATATGACATAATACCCTCAATTGGTCGTATTGCAGTATCTGATCCAATTCACTTTGCTTGATCAATTCCTTCATCTCATCCTTGTCCATGTCGACTCTGTAGTTGAAGTCACCACACCAAAACACATAATCGTGAGTGTTCAGCGTTCTACCCATGGGAAATGTTATCTTCCTTGTGATCTCGGCATAGTCAGCATTACGTTCGTTCACCTGAGATTGGCCAGCGGCGAAATGCGCGCATACGAAACAAAAGGACGTGGAGTATAGCACGCATCTAATTGCTGCGGCGCCTTTGTTCCCGGTAGCGCCTCCCAATCCTGTTTTCACGCAATCCACTGCCACATCGCGCAGATACGGTGCGTGTACAGGTCGTATAAATAGATAGAGGCAGACGCCTACCAGCTGCTGATATGTCACGAGAACGTATTCTGTGCCCTTACATAGCACCTTCTGCAGTTCCTCGGCCCAAGCCTTGGCGTTATCCGAACTAGCGGCCATAATATTACTGGCATTCAAGTCGACGATCTCCTCGAATCCTATCGCGAATATATCTACAGGAACGTTGTCTTCCTGTTGTAGGGATACCAAGACTGAAAAGAGATACAAAAATTATGAATTATAAAAAGAAATATCTTTCACGATATATGTATATACAGAGTCATTACAAAATATTTTCGTCTATTTTGTACACTTTATGATTCAGTGTTTTTAGAAGGAAGATACTTACATGAAGATCTGTTTGGTCCATCGAATAACCAATCGGCCAGGGATACATCCTTATAAACTACACTTCTAAAATGCCTGCCTCCGTTAACGTTGTAAGTACCGATGCTCACTCTGAGATTCATTGTATCCACATACTCGTTATAGCGTTTACACATTTCTCGCAAGAGATTCGGTGCGGCATGTAACATGTTGGATGGTAACAATAAACGTGCTCTGTCAGCTAGTTCTGTATTTAATGTTGAACCTAATAATAGGATATCGATCGCCTCCTGCTTGTTGGAATCCAGTAAATTATTTTGTATCGTTCTAGCTGCCGATCTCGCGCCGTCCATCAGCTTAGAACTGCCCTGGATGGCACCAGTACCTGCGTATATCTTGCTGACCTCGTTACCATTGTTGATCCACATCTGACGAAATACTTCCTCAAATCTCGAAACCATTTGCTGCTTCTCCATCAATTTTAACAAGCCCATCTGTTTGGCAAGCATCTCAAGTGCGAAAAACGTTTGCACGCAGTTTGTTCTGTCCAAACAGTCCAGACAATTTGTTCTAATGGTGCCGGTCTGTTCGAGAATCACGGTATTACCAACAGCATAAAACAGCGAAAACGACTCCAGGTACTTTTCGACCTTTGCCTTAAGCTTCGACAGATTTTTCATGTTTCCACCGCGGCACTCTTGATGATAATCAAACAAAATGTGCGGCACGTCTTTGTGCTCCGACATAGTATGATGGGTTTGAAACAATTGACTCAACATTGCTTCTCCTTCTTTGCTGCCAATCAAACTGGAGCCAAGAAGATTGACAATGACTTGTTGACCGTACCGCTTTTTGATCATGTCTAAATGCCTGTCAAAGGCGGGCGCAGAAGTCTCGAAGCCGCGTGATATCTTCACTTTGTGGGAACCGACTTGTATACCAGGTTGTTCCCAAAACAGTGGTACCGAACCCCTCGTCTGAACATAAGACGTCACTTCGTTGTCTATATAGATCACCTGTTCTGTTTCCACGAAATTCGCCACGTGTCCGTCATCATTAGTTCCTCTAACATTAAATCTAGACAAAAGGTCATGTTTTTATACAGAAGTTTTTAACAGAAATCTTCAACAGAAGTTTTAACAGAAGTCTAATAATGATATATCATAGTTTAATCAGGCCATATATTCCAATAAACTTTTATTTTACATTGCAACGCATATATGCGATATGGATTAGTCATATGTTATATGTATTGCGAGATATACCTTTTATCAAGCATTGTGATAATTGTTGATATTGCGATACTGATAATTCTTGAAATATCTATAATATTAGACTTTGTAACTGAACTTCTTTCACTGTTTATTTTTTCTCTTTTTTTCTCCAAATAGAAAGAAAAGCTGTACTTTTCCATCAAAGAGAGAAAAATGATCTTACCTAGTGCCAGCACGTTCACAACTTAATCTAGACATGAGCACTGCTCGAGCTTGTCTGTGTCCAACATAGACAGTTCTAATCTCCACACTGCCACACATTGCTTTTAATAACCATTGACTCGTATCTACGCCGTATCTTAATAGATGAATGTGCAACATTCGATTCCTAATTGACGAGATTATGTATTATCATTTTTTGGTCCATATCTTTCACGAGTAGTGATACACAATTTTTGTTTAAATCTTTAACTTTCTATTATAAAAGTTCATGTTGTAAAGGTTTTACAAAACTGTATAAGTGTATACTAACCAGAAGAATCTATTATCCGTAGTCGTAGATTTGCATCTTCTCTGGGCGCTCAACGTAATATCGAGCGATTTCTGTCCAGCAGACCAGGAGAAATAAAACGTTCCAGAATTCAGGACCTTTCTAACTTCAGATACGCGATCCTCCATTCCTTGACTGTAGAACAGAGGTACAAAACTCGACTGTGTTATTCGGAAGACCTCTGACTCGCCGATCTTTCCAACGGAGAAACATCCAGTAACCAGAACGAGGTATAACAGAGTATTCTCGCCTGCATTCAGCTGCAGAACACCCAGACATCCGTACGCGTCCAACAATTTAGTATATTTCGGTTTTAGGAACTCGTACTCCTCGGCGGCTGTAAATGACGCATATTCATGAGAATCTTCAGTTGTCAAATTGTACTCTAAAAAATATTTCATCATGTTGGTGTGAATATTAATACCAACATGGTGTGGATTTAACATCATAGGTTGTTATCCATATCATTCCAAGGAATACATTAAATCAAGAGAAAGTCAAAATGAATTTATTTTTACGTCATAAAAGTAAAAAATAAACTTTTGGTTACAAAATTTTACTATTTATTGATATTATGAATAAAAATAGTCATTTTGATTTTTTGCTAACTTTTATGTATTTCTTGGGATGATATGTTAATATTAACACCAAGGGTTTTAAATCCATACTATGTTGGTATTAATATTTACACGATGAGAATCATATAGACACCACATCGTGTTAAATCCACATCTATGTGGATATTTTTTAGAGTATAACAATATAAATGCTATTGTTACATACGACTGTTATACTATGTTCTAAAAAACAGTTTGACATGGAAATTGGAACAGACTTTTCAATGTATTCCATACAGCACAGATCTCCAAAGGACATCCTGAAGACATTCAGAGAACATCCTATCATCCTAAGGACATTCTCTAAGGACTAAGGATGTCCTTTGGATAAAGTGTGCTCTATGGATTTATACAAAAATATAAAGAAAATATAAAGCAATGAGTTATGATTTACGGTTCATAATCACAATCGTGATGCAAGATCAAGAAGTTACAGAGCGGAACGGCGGAGCTCCGGTTTACATCTTAGCGTGCAGCTGTCACAACGTTAATCCGGTTGCCCTTATACGATATCTTACTTGCGACTCTACTCGCGAGTGAAACACGCGTCTGCTTGATTTCAAATGTAGGAGATGTAGGAGGATGCGGGATAAGGTGAACAGGTTGGGCGTGCGCGGCCTCGCCGGTGTTGCGTTCGCAAGCAGATCATCTCTCCGCTTGGCTTGGCCCGTTACTTACAAAGGACTGCGATCGCCTGCGATTCGAAGAGCAGCGTCTCCTTGCGGCCCCGCTGTTCGAGTATGACCGAGTGCGGCTTGGGAGAATTTAGCTTCTCGTAGACGCGGAGACTTTTGCCCATCGCCATTGTTGCACGGTCGTGTTTCTCTGGTTGCGGCAGCGATACGGCGACGACGATGATGCTCTACGTAGCCGCGACAGATTACGTCTGTCACAACACGTCGCACCGCAACAATCGGACACCGAAACAACGTTCTCACCGTGACCAACCGTGACTGGCGCGGCGACTGAAAACCACCGCTGTCAACCAGTCAACCGTCGCCGTCATCGACGATACGCCAACGAAGATCCGCCAGCTTTACGGTAGATAGCGTAGCGGAAAATTCGTTCGACGCCCTCTCAAGAGATTCTACAGGATAGCATCATGATTGATATCCAAAAGAAATTAACAATGTTGCTTTGAAATTGAATCTATCAAAATAATAAATAAAAAGGAACATGTACCGCACATGAATGTTTTTTTGCTCAAAGTTAAATAATTAAATTTTATTCCGTTAAATATAAATAAATCTATCAATGATAGATTTGATAGATCTGGGGGTCGATTCTGTATTTTCAAAGAAGGTGAAAATTACAAAAGTGAGCACATTAACTAGGTGTTGACCAATGAAATCATCAGTATTCTAGTAAATTCGCTCACTTTTATAATTTTCACCTCGTTTCACGATATAGAATCAATCCTCTGATTCTGAATCTATTAATTTGACTGCTAATTATTAAACAGAATGTGAAGAAATTTATGCAACGTGTAATCTTTCTGATGGAAATTTTTCTCAGAATTTTTATACGAATTGAAATACTTTTTAAAAATACCAGCCGAGAAAATCTACGGCTGGTATAAATCATAGGTCAGTATTTCATAGTCCGTTTTTTTTATTACAAGTCCGTTTTTATTCTTTGTTTTTTAAATGACTTTTGATACACCGAATGTGTTTCAAAAGTCATCAGAAAGAAATATATTTTCTGTCAACAAATGTACAAAAATGCTCCGAATCATGAAGCCTGTTCTTTTTAGCTGAACTTTTGCACCAGTTCATCTTTCTTCTTTTTCTCTCCAGGAAGAAAGAAGAGGAAGAAAGATGAACTGGTGCAAAAGTTCAGCTGAAAAGAACAGGCCTATGGAGTACGACTGCACTTGCATCGAGTTCTTTCTGCAAGTCTCGCTGCGTTTCCTTCTCTAGCGTTTGCTCGATAAAAGGAGAGGGAGAGTTTTGGTACAAGTGTAGTTCAACCTCACATCTGATCTGGAAATATATTTGTTTTTGATTGCAGTACAGTAGTAGAGAACAGTTGTCATCTGAAATCACTGTGCATATACACGTATACAAGTGTACATTGATTTCTTGATTTGATAAATTTTCCTATTTTCTGTTACGTTTTCAAAAGTAATTAAGTTGGGAGGGTCGGATTACAAGATGTTTATCCTAACGACGAAAAAAGGATTTATGGTAAACTAGTTGCTTGACATATATATATATATATATATATATGTGTATAATATTTTCACTGTTTAATTTTTAAGACAAGACACGTTTCCCGTCTATTTTTTCTTTTTGTTATGTTACATTACAGATAAGCCGTGGAGGGCTGGCATTAACACAGCGATTAGCTAGGTAGTAATGTTTTGTTTTTATATATTTTTAGCAATAGAGAGTGGCATCATATATGGTATGATGCCACTCTCTATTGCTGTGTTTAATAATAAGATATTTTTTTATTTTTAGGCTCTGAAATTTACATTGTTATCATTACTGTGAAATTATCTGCTGTATAATTAAAATGCGTTCCTTGATATTCAAAACACTCGCGAGTATCATTTGTTCTTGTTTAATATTTAATAAACAAGGACGAAATGATTCCAAGAGCGTTGCGAGCGCCAAGTAGAATGTAGCTCGTGTGTCATAATTTGAATAACAATTCGAATAAAATAAGGACAGTTCAAAGTTTAAATGTGCAGCTATTTAATTAAAGAAACGGATACCAATTATATGTCTTAATTGTTTTACAGGAGTACTGCCGTTTTATATGACACCACAGAATATCAATTTATGCAGATGAGCAAAGTTCCAACATTACATTTTCAAGCATCCTTGCCTCGTTTACCGATACCAAAACTTGAAGACTCGTGCAGGAGATATCTTAATGCGCAGAAACCTCTGTTGAATCAGAAGGAATTCCAAAACACATCCTCCTGCGTCTCAAAATTTCT
Organism: Mycetomoellerius zeteki; assembly: GCF_001594055.1. Classification (NCBI taxonomy): domain Eukaryota; kingdom Metazoa; phylum Arthropoda; class Insecta; order Hymenoptera; family Formicidae; genus Mycetomoellerius; species Mycetomoellerius zeteki. The sequence goes on from NW_017257203.1 coordinate 2,023,513, forward strand.
TACTAGCGAGGGACAGAGTTTACAAAAGCTGTTACTCCAATATAATATAGAGAATCCATACACCAGTTACATCAATGAACCGTGGTTCGATATGTATTTGCAAGATCGCAAACCTTTGCCGATCAATTATAATCCTTTCTTAATTTATACGCCAGAATCTGATCCAAAATATGATACGCAATTGGTAAAAGCGACAAACCTTGTCGTATCATCGTTGAGATTCTTAAAGTCATTCAAGAATAACATTCTGGAACCAGAGGTGTTTCATATGAAACCTGAGAAGTCAGACACTCAATTATTCCGCAATGTTACAAGACTGGTCCCATCTCGCTTTAGCTGGTATGGCGCTTATCTATTTAAGGTATGAATAGATTAGAAATAGCAAAATAATTATGCCAAATACTCTTAAGATAAATTGATAGAAAAATAGAAATTTGTAAAAAAAAATTAACAAAATTTTTTATCGTAGGCCTTTCCATTAGATATGTCCCAATACAAGAATCTGTTCAATACAACTAGAATACCGGAGTTAGGAAAAGATAGAATCTTTCATGATCCTTCAGCCAAGCATTTGGTTGTACTGAGGAAGAGTCATTTTTATGCGTTCGATGTTTTGGATGCGAACGACTCCATTCGTAGTCCTAAAGAGATAGCTGCATGCCTGAAAACCATTTTGGAAGATGATAGACCAGCAAATAAATATCCCGTAGGCGTTCTTACATCGTTAGAAAGAGATCAATGGGCACGAGCACGCTCACATTTAGTCGAAACGGGGAATCGACAAATTCTTCAGAAAATCGATTCGGCTGTATTCATAATGATCTTAGATGACGAAATTATTGGTACCGACTATAACAAGCTTATTAAAACATATTTACATACAGACGGTACCAACAGATGGTTTGACAAATCGTTTTCCCTTATTCTTTCTAAGGATGGCTATGGTGGAATCAACTTTGAGCATTCATGGGGCGATGGTGTCGCGGTACTCAGATACTTCCAAGTGAGCAATATATTGTTTCAGCTTTAAGCGTATTAGGCATCGTTAATTTAATTATCTTAAACATTTGAGAACTACGAAATGTAAAGATCTTTGTCATCTTGTAGGATGTGAAAGCCGATATATCAAAGAAACCTAGATTTCATCCTAATGAAGTAGATGATCTTTCTAAAGAAAACGTGAACATAGAGAGACTACAATTCTCTTTAGATGCGAAAAGCAAAGGTATCATCGATCAGCAAAAAGCAGATAATCAAACATGGGTGAATCGACTGTGCGTCGATTTTGTACTTAATGAAGAGTTTGGTAAGAAACAGTGCAAGAAGTTCGGAATAAGTCCAGATGCCATGATGCAGTTGGCATTCCAGTTGGCATTGTATATCCTAGAAGGCAAATCGGTACCAACTTATGAATCTTGCAGCACAGCTGCATACAAACACGGCAGAACAGAAACTATCAGATCTTGTACATTAGAGACTAAAGCGGTCTGTGTTGCTATGACTCAGAAGCAAATCGAGCTTTCTAAATCAGAGCTAAAAAAGATGATACTTGAATGTAGTAAAACTCACAACATGCTTACGAAAGAGGCTGTAATGGGTAATTAGTTTGATCATTATTAGCAGATTTATAAAAAGAACGTATATAAATTTGATGAAATACTTTACAGGTCAGGGATTTGATAGGCATCTATTCGTTTTGAGAAGAATTTCAGAGAAATCGGGTTCCACTAAGCCAGCTATTTTTCAAGATTCCGCTTACGATGCTTTAAATCATAATATATTGTCTACATCTACTTTATCAAGCCTAGATATAATGTTTGGTGGATTTGGACCAGTGGTACTTGATGGCTATGGAATTGGGTAAGACATTCGTGTTACGTTGCTATTAACACTGAAAATGATATAATTGTTAATACTTTGTTATATCTTTGGGTATGATTTTTTAAACAGAACTAATACGTATTTGTTTAGATATATGATCCAGGACGAACGTTTGGGTTCAACCGTGACGAGTTATGAAGGCAATCATAACGCCAGTCAATATGTGCAAGCGCTAAACCATGCATTCAAGAGCATCCATGATGTATTACATACATAAGACAAGTATTATGGTTGTGTAATTTGCTATATACATACATTTAGTTATATCTTTATTTAAATGTATCTTCACTGAGATCATTGAATTATTGTATATTATACATTATAAGAGAATGTTTATAATCATGTTATATCAGAGATAGGCACAAGTCTTCTTAAAGAAAAAGCAATGACGATGACGAATATTATCTCTGATATTAGCTCAAAAATTTTTATACAATTGTTAAATAAATATTTTTAATACTTTTTAAGGGATTGATGACTCACGTTAATTTTTATAATCAACTATTTTCCCACTAATTAGCTAACGAGTAGATACAATTAGAATATAGAGGATAAATTATTATAGTACTTTGTATTACATACTTTACTTACATTGACAAGAAAATATGTACATTAACTTATGCAAAAGTGAGCGCTATAACGCACTCAAAATGTTTAACAAAATTTACGTTGCTTTCTAACATCGATAAAAATTATGGCCTATTATAACATTTAATCTTAGCCATTTTTATGTTTCAAAAGAAGTAGAATGATGCGTCCAATAATATAACAGACAATATTCACAATTATAGACACAAAAAGGATGTTAAATTGTCACCTAGAATCGTATGAATGTAATTACAGACATGCAATATACCAAATTCACATTGGTATCTGAAAAATTCTTCTGATCTCACAATGATTTTATAGATATGCAGTCATTCCTCTAGAATCTCTTTTACTGATGACTAAATGTGGAATGGAACATTGTGATCCCGATACTCCATAGCTTATTCTCTCGTAATTTATGATAGCTTGTCGCCCATTTTCACTTTGGATGTCTGAAACAAAAATATGGAAATATGAAAATATGTTCACTGAGGATATATTTAGTTACATAGTCTTGAATATTTCCAATTGTATTCGTAACATGTTCATATGAACACCAACTTACCATATAAATACCAACTATTAAACCAAAGAGTCCAATAGCAGAACCAAAAATCTCGACTATAAGAATTTTTACGAAAAGGGCAGAGTTAGCCGCATCGGCGAGAGCTGCACCAGAGCCAACAATTCCGACCGCTATGCCGCAGAAAAGATTGACGAGGCCAACAGCCAAACCAGCACCAAACATTAAGTATCCAGACAACCAGTTCTGACTTCTGATTTCTTCATTTTTGTAAATTTCTGTGTAAGAGAATTTATCAAGCATTCCAGATAGAACAATGGCAGTGATCAAGCCATAGATAGCTACAGCCTCACAGAATATCACAGAAATCAAATTCTTTGTCTTGATTCTAGGTGCTTTCACACCACCACCGACGATAGACACTCCTGTTGTATGGATACCTCTGGAGAGACAAATAAATGACATATATAATACAAATTTAAATGTGATTCCACTCAAAACTCTAATATCCATCTCCATCAATATAGATTAATTTTAATTTTGGTTCAACTTACTCTTCATCTTTTCCTAGTTCTATGAATTAGAAAAAGATGAAAAATAAATTGAACCGAGATTGAAGATAATCTATATTGATGGAGACAAGAATAAATCGAACTTACAATGCAGCACCTACTACAGACAAAGCTACTGATAGACCTATACCCAACGTGCACCACATATATGGAGAAGTATTCGTCAAGAACCTAAATGAAAATCAAACATTTTGTTTAGAATCTTTTTGCATCAATAATTCAATAAGATAAGAAATCACTGGGTGTTTTCTAGCAAGGACACAGTCAAACACTATGTAACACAGTGAGTCAGTTCGTCCTTGTTTGCCAACGTTAAACAAGGATGAAACGACTCACTGTGTTATACAATATCTGACTGTGTCCTTGTTAGAAACATCCACTGACATAAGACAAACATGTGAACTTACCATCCAACGCTAACCTGCTCTCCTTTGCCAGTAAATATATAATACAAAACTGCAACATACATATTACATACTATATAAATATATAGTATAAACTACATAAACAAGATATATAAATACGAAATATATTATATCAAAGAAATGTATATATATAAACTCTCTCTCTCTCTCTCTCTTTTATGCAACTCGAAGATTATTCAGTAAAATAAATACATTTCACGAGATTGTTAGCAATATCACGTATGAATATTTCGGCAAAATATCAAACATATAAGAAGCTTTAACGTGTTATATTATTATAATATACATGAAGCATACCCAAAATAAGGATCGTCGCCGAGGCGGTGATCGCAAATGTGTTACCCAGGATATACCTCATCGTTACAACAGTAAGCCTTGCTGTTCGCAATGTAATATATGTAATATTCCGCGGTCTTCAAGCACTGCCGACACTCCGGGGAGAAGCCAAGTAGCCCGGTAGTCCTTTCGTATTTTGTCTGACAAATCCTAGATTCTCACATTGAGAGACTCGTAAAAAGATCACGCACACCCGTCGCTGTCATGTGACGGCTGCTCGTAATCTAGTAACCGTTAGAGATTTTTTCTGCGACGGGAGTGGGAAATCATAGTGAAAATTCGATAATCTTGCCTCACTTGTATTGCACCTTTTTGGCACTCTTTGCACCCAAAATGGGACGACATATATGTTGTCTCGTTGAAAAGAGAAGGAGCGAAGATATCACCTGAGTGCAGAAAGGGCAAATAAAACGAGCGCAATTACGTGCAATTATACGCGCGTTTTAATGGAAATTTCGATCAAAAATCAATTAACTTAAATCGACGATTAAGACAAGTCAATTAATTTATGCAGTAATATAATTGCAATATTTTCAGATAGAAATATTAATCAGATAGAAATTTGAAGCAAACAAAATGATAAATGCGATTGGTCAATTCCGATGGACTAACTGGCCAGTTAAGTTAACTGAGCTTGGTGACAATGACCCTAAAGGCCATCACACGTACAAAAATTTTAGTCGTAATCGTAAGGTCGCAAGTAAATCGACCAATCACAATCAAAATTACGATCTCGCGTTTAAAAACGCTCGACGTGATTGGCCAATTTGCTTACGGCCTTACGATACGACTAAAATTTTTGTACGTGTGATGGCCTTAAGGATGTCGTGTAAATGGGTGCATTCAGCCATTGGCTGCGTTCAGCAGACTCAACAGTTTTGCAACCGTTTTATGATTGTCTGCTGAGATAGGACCATTCTTCTAGATCTAAAAGTATGATCCAATTAGCGTGAAGGAAATTAAAGGATTAGGTTGTACTTATAGTACAACAGTTGCAAAACAAACGTTCTGCTGAACGCACCCATTGTGCGCGTTCAAGTTGACAAAGCGGCTAGTCTGCTCGCCGAGCAAATGAACATAATTGATTATTACTTATAGATCCAACCAATCATATTCAATCGCTCGATAAGCATGCCTAGCCGCTTTGCAGTCTTGGGCCGGTATTCATAGTCAGATCTCTTATATTTAAGACTATCTTAAGTTCTGTCTTGAGGTGTCATGAACCAATCAGAGGGCCGCATTGGCATCTTAAGACATTACTTAAGACGGTCTTGAAATAAGAACCAACTATGAATACCGACTTTGAACTCGTCTATTGCTTGAGATTGACCGGACAGACTGGACTGTAGATTCCGGCCCTAGAAGCACAACCGCTCACTGAGCGCTGAGCTCTTGTATCTGTTTGGTCTATATTTTTAGTTCTAACAGAATATACCAATAAAATACAAGCGCTCACTGAGCGCTCAGTAAACGCTTGCATCTTATTGGCATATTCTGTTAGAACTAAAAATATAGACCAGAGACAAGCGCTCACTGAGCGCTCAGTGAGCGGTTGTAGTACTAAATCCACCCAATTTGAAATCGCTGTGGATCGCTGCAGATCACTGTTCCAAGCCGGTCGAACAAATTCGGGCTGAACGCGTCTTTCGAAAATTAAGCAATTATCGACATTTGTCGATTCGTGTCACGCTTTTCTCCTGCGTACGAAGATCTTGGGAAGTTTTAGAGATAACAAACATATAATATATACGCAAGCCGTAAGTCTCCTCCTCAGTCCTATTGCTTGTGGTAACTTCTCTGATATGCCCATGTGGTGAATCGTTCCGTTACCGGAAAAGTACCAAATTGCCTCAGTGCACGGGGCATAGGCCATACAAAAAGAAAAAGCCCACGTGGTGCTGGTTGTACACAGTCATATGGGATCTACAGTATAACGTCGATTCCGAAGGATATTTTGTTGTAAAAGAAGTGCTCTTGTCAAAGGTACTCTCGGTAGGTTGCCATTTTTCCTTCTGAGAGGAGATACAAGCTTATGAAGATATTTTTGGTTCTAGAGTCAGGATCGAGAATCAGGATCTCTAGCATATAGCAAACCAGTGCGCTGTCTACTCTGCCACGCTTGCTCTTGATCGTAACCGTAAGTAATTAGCGGCTATTAAATATCGCAAAATTAATATTTTGATACAGAATTTTGTTTGATTCAAGTGACACGGCGATCTTTCCTGCAATAAAGCGGAAAATATCTCTTTGTATCAACTGTTTGATATCGCATAGTTGCGTTTGGTTTTGACGTTCAGTTTAAGGGAATCCTAAACCGATTACCGAACTTGATCGAGGTCGATAGTGCAGACTTTTCTAACTTCAAATTCAATAATAGTAACATCTGATTAATTTCTTACATTATATTATTGTATATATCATTCTATCTCACTTAAACGCATCTGTCCTTATCTAACATATGTCAACACCATCTATTGCAAGACCGCGCAACTACTACTACATGGAATTTCGGTTCGGAATTTGGGCTGCCGAGCCTCGAGCGGTGGTGGGGGTTGCGCGCCGGAATCAGTCCGAAATGTACAATCCTTGCGAGCACTGTTCTAGAAGGCAAAAATTGAGACAACGTAATCCCCTCTTTTATGTTTTATGTCTCAATTTTCTAAAAGCCTTGTAGAAGCTTCGTTTATGCTTCTGTTACGCCTACTGCACACTGGGGCTGCGGTCGCTTACAGTGCTTGTGAGCATCAATTGTCCTTGTTTAATATTTAATAAATAACAAGGATGAAACGACACTTAAATAGTGTCCCTGGAAGGTAGAGTCTGGCCACATATCCCTCAAAATGGCGTCAGTAAGTGGTGGGGATCATGTCTTTCTCTAAGTACATATCGCAGGCGTTACCCTTTTAACCGACATTAATAAAGGACATAAGGACAGTCGAACGGTAAGTTAAAATATTATGTTGCAACTCGTCAATTTCACATTTATTAGAAATGTAAAATCCGTAAGTAGCTTTCTAACCTAAGTAAAAATAACATTTACACTATGTTAATCATAAAAGGAATTTTATTATGCAATATACATTATTTACAGAATACATAAAATACTATTGCGTATAATAGGTATTTCGAAGCGTTTATAGCCTTCATATTTTCAAGCGGATTGTAATCTATATATATATATATACACGCGCGATTTCTCTACTGTGTGACCACGCCACTGTGAGGAGGGTTTTGGGATTGACCAATGAAAATAATCACGATGTATGGTCAGACTCTACCTTTTAAGTTGTAATCACACTACAGGCTCCCGACTCTGACCGACTACCAACTCTGACTGCCGACCCATAATGGACCAAAAACAATAAATCAGTCTCATTATTATTGGTCCATTATAGGCCGGCAGTCAGAGTTGGCAGTCGAGTCAGAGTCAGGAGCCTGTAGTGTGATTACGGCTTTAGGGACACTACACTTAAAGCATTGTGAGCGCCAAAGCGGCCTCGATAACGCGCGATAAGTGATGAGCGACGAGTGATATCCAATGAGGACTCTGCTTTGCATCGTCACGTGCAAAAAAGCAGAGCTTTCATTGAATATCGCTCATCGCGTTCAGTATGTATAAGCATACTCTCCTATTACATTCAATCCGGTAAAAAGTTTTTCACATATATCACTATATAAAATTATGCAAAAATATGTAATATATATAATTATGTATAATTTATTTTATAATTATATGTGAAAAATTTTTTATCGGGAACTTACGCTCCAATTTTTATCTTTGCTAGGAGTATCAAGTGTGTTGACAGATGATGGAACAATTCAATGCTACTCCTTCGAATTTTCACGTGGAGTTTGATGAAGAGAATGACGATGGTTTGATACTCTGCGATAAATTTCTACCAGTCGAAATGCTGATGAAGATCTTCGCCCATATCGACTGCAAGACTACTATTATGAACTGCCTATTGGTATGCAAGCGCTGGAAGACGCTAATGACCTACGTATGGTATAAGAAGACTAAACAGACGCTGATGGACAAATCGATTCTATGGAACAATGAAGTGCCCTGGTCCATATATTATATAGCATGCTCAAAGAAGCTATTTGAGAGAAACTTAATAAGAAACCATTCCGGTGCGATAGGCATATGTAAATGGGAAATACCCACAAAAAAAATTGGGTTAAATAATGTTCAGTTGTTCAGGTCGCTAATCCTTGTTGAAAAACTACCTGATTCAGTGCCAGAATTGCCGCAAACCGAACCATTGTTCAGAGACACACAAACCTGTTTTAATTTCTGTTTGTTTGAAAAAGGAGAGATACCTTCTAAAGAACAATATATACATCTGGAGTATGAAGGGATCTCTCCATATATCTTGGATACTTATCAACCACCCATAATGGTATAATCAAACTTTATGTAAAAGATGGGAGCATTCAGTACTACAACGCACTCTTGTTTCCTTTCCTTTCCTTTCCTTCATTACCCTGTATGGATTTCCGACCCCTTGTACAGGGTCATAGTACCATACGTATCAGTAAGCTTTAGAGTTTCTTCTAGAGCAGTTTTATGTTCTTATATTCAATAGTAGTGGAATTTTACTCTCAGGGCCTCTTTCACCAACCTCGATTAACGCTAATTGATGGTTAACTCGATCACCACGATTGCCAACGTGAGAACTAAACACAGAAGAGGAAGAGAGAGATACATTAAACTGCTGTTAGCACTATAGTGCGAGTTGATCGTTGATTAATTTAGTCAGAAGTTGGTGATAGTAGTTTGTAAATATTCGCGGGGATCTACAGTTTAATTCGCCGAATTCGAACGGCGAACCATGAAAAATCACGTATGCGCGGGGCGCAGGTGGGATCGAAACCCGGATCCACAGATTGCAAGTCAATCGCACTGAGCGGTGAGCCACTCAACGCCCCGTTCAGTGTTTACTGAGTGGTGTAGTACTGAATGCGCCTAGCATGCGTGCGTGTACATATAATATACAGGATGTCCGGAAAATCGCTCGCAATACTTCGGGAAATGATTCTCAAAAGAAGGAAAAAAAAAGTATATAAACATAAGTCCGGAAATAAGTCGTTTTCGAGTTGTAACAACTTTTATGTTAAAAAAATTGTAATTTATTTTTCATAATCACAATCATAATTTATTTCATAATGTTTTAACATAAATATCTACCTTTCGGACTATTTTGGTTTCCCAGAATGCATCACGTGGAGGCATAGTCCGCTTGGCAGCCCTCTATTAAAGTAAAAAAAAATTTTTTTAATTAAAAAAAAAGTGATGCCAAGCGGACTATGCCTCTACGTGGTGCATCCTGGGTAACACCAAAATAGTCCAAAAAGTAGTTATTTATGTTAAAACACTACGAAATAAATTAAGTAATCATTTAGAATATAGGTCCTACTCTAGAATCTTAATAAAAATGTACTCATTCGACGCGTTTTCACTCTAAATGAAAGAATCTGGCAAAAAAATGCAGTGGTCGGTCTCGTGAACCGAGATATTAAACGTTGAAGTTCGAGATTTTAAAGGTCAAGATATCTGTCATCCCGACTGAATATAGCGGCTATGTGATTATGAAATAAATTACAATTTTTTTAACATAAAAGTGGCTATAATTCGGAAACGACTTATTTCCGAACCTATGGTTATATAGCTTTTTTTCCTTCTTTTTGGGTTCCGAATCACTTCCCGAAGTATTGCGGGCGATTTTCCGGACACCCTGTATACACATGCGCGCGCGCGCGTGTGTGTACTACATATTTATGCGTAATTATATATGCCTCATATATTATTGTAGGTGAGCGACTGGTATTGCTGTCCTACGGGCGATCCAATAATATATAAGTTGAATGTTAGTTTATATGGTGAAAGAGGGCCCAATAATGTTCATTCACTAATAAAGTGTTTAAAATTTCAAGATATTGTAGAGGGAGAGAGACAGAATCAATGGCTGCAAGTTAGTATCCATAAAATAATTCATATAATAATTGATGTTTTATGTAATGAAAATTTAAATATAAGATATTTCATACTGCTTTCAATTAACATTTTGTTATATGCTGTATCACAGATTTCGCATGAATTTAGAAACTATGGAACTGGTGTCAGAAGTATCTGTTTTGAGCACAAAGCAGGTCAATATAGAGATATAAAGTGGAAGGAAGGCTTTAATGACAATACCTTTAAAGTAGCTGGAGCATATGTTTGTGTCAAATTGCCTAAGAATATTTGCTCTTCTACTTCTACTAAGGCTGTGTTCCACACTCGCAGGCAGCACTGTGAACATTCCAAAAACTATCGTAGCATGCGGCAGTGGTGCAAGGAAATGAGGGAACGTTACTAATTTTGTCACTTCCGACTGCGGCTATTGCGACTATCAAGGTGAGGCAGCTGCAGCATAAAGATGAAAAAGATGGAGGAGTTGGTATTAATTGATGCTGAGAGTAATACTGAGAGTAATATAAAATTAATGTTTCGCTATAAGATGCTGAGAAAGCAAAAAGTAGTGAGTGTTCAATATATAATATACAATATATTATGTATTATATTATATCCTTGGTGGAAAAATTTCGCTGAAATTATTCCACGTTTTGGAACACTTCGGCAAAGATTTTAGCTGAAAAATTCATTTTTAGCAAAATTTCAGCAAAACTTTCCAAGAAATTTCAGAGTAATTTTAATTTAGTTTCAACGATTTTTCAGTATGTTAGCTGAAAAATTTACTTTCGGTGTTTCAATAAATTTTCAGCAATTTCTCTGAAATGTTCCAAAATATTCCATTTATTATTGGTTGGAACAGTACTGCTGGGTCAGCAGCAACCAATTAGGCTTTAGTAAACAGAGAAAGAATGTTCATCCATTTATCTGCCTTTCGCTCTACTCGTCTTTATATCTCCACTACCATTGGTAGTCCATTCCATAGTGGAATAAGAAAGGTGGAGTAAGAAAGGAGCTATTCCCGTGGATACGCAATAGTCAAAAATAGTGGTGAGCTAACAGCCAATCACATTGGACCCCAATCATTTAATTTTCAGTATTATGTGCGTTTGAAGTTTGCGCGCTTCGCTGGGGTCCAAAGTGATTAGTTATCATTTTGTGTCTCTCCTCCCTCTTCTTTGTATATATAATATACCAGCTTATATAATATATGCACTAAAAATTCATTTTTACGTAAAAATGAAAATAAGAGGTACAACCTCCAATGGTCTTGATCTTGATAAATGTTATCCAGAACATAATCCTGAACAATCAAGAAGTTTTAGCCGTCGTCTTTAAACGCGTTTTTCTCGAAACTACTTTTTTAAAATTGGCGTGCAAGATAACTCAAGAACTATTCACCCTGTGCACACATCTAGATAAATACTTTCCTCATAAATTGAACCTTTATTTATAATTGTATTGTTTAAATAAATTACTTTTATTACATAATTAACACGAAAATTTTTCGTAGGAATTGATATTTTTTTCTTCTATATGTCGCCATTTTTATAATTTGACATTCTCTTTAAAAATAGGTTCAATTAATAACGTAAACTCTACAAAAAAGAAATTGTTTTTGTTTTTTTTTTGTTTCAGATGAATACAAGCAGCGTTACATTGTACGCCGGCAAGCGACTTCAACGCCGACTCATCAAAATTAAATTATTATAAAATTCACAATGTTTTTTTATCAAAAAAATATTTTTTTAGTAATTGAATATTACAATAATATATCTTGAAAATTTCAAAAGAATTTATCGTATAGTCTCCTATTAAAAGATTCCGAAAGATTACATTATTTTCAGCACGATACATGAAGTGCCCCCTTTAAAATGTTGTACGTAGATGTCGACTGATATTTAATTGTGATGGCAGTACAACTGCGCGCATAGCAGAGATTCAACTTTTAGGGATCATTTATACTGGCCGTTATCTATAAAAATTGACTAATCACAGTCGAGCGTTTCTCTCTTACAATTGAATGAGAGAGGAATACTCGAATATAATTAATTCTTACAATTATGGTTTATACAGCCAATATAAATGATCCCTTACCGACTGTTAAACAGAGCGACGCAATTCGCAATTGTAAAAGGGGATGGCAACAAATAGCACAAAATAAATAAAAAATAAAAGGTCGTTATTTTGTACTTTCCCTTTCTTTTCTTTCGTTAGTCAAAAATTCCACACCCACGGGCGAGGTAATTAAGTTGCCGGCCCTAATCAAAGCAAAGATCTGTAAGATAAATACATGTATGTTAAAACTTCCAAATTACGTTAACTAATATCATTAATTTTATATTATCATCTTCATTATATTTATAGTTTCATAACTTTTTATTCTTATCAGAATCAAGATGAAACTTGAACAAATTCAAAACTTTGGTGTCTTTGTCTATATCTCTTATGTGTGGTCTATAATGGCAATAGCAGTAGCGGATTAAGGAGTAGGCGCAAAAATCAACCAATCATAGTAGAATGTGAGAAACAATAGTGATAAGGTTGCAAGACACATCGGGAATAAGCTGATTTTCTGGTAATAGGGCGTAAAGTATGTCCGTAAGTGAATGGTTGAAATCCATTTCCTACGTTTTACTTTATATAAAATCATCGGGCACATTTCGTATGAGGAGACGAATACACCGTCGGCCTAATTTTAGAATCCGTCGCATTCACGTCTTTGTACGAGAAAGTAGAGCTCGCGGATGTTTCGTATTAAACGCACAGTCGATCAGTCTCAATAACAATTAGCGGGAATGTCTCTGACGAAACAAGGGTAAGCCAGCTTCTTTTCGATCCTGGGCTATTGAGATAGAGAAAATCCCTCCGCGTTTAAATCTGGTCTCTCGTTTGAAGTTACTTGTTGCAAAATCGGATTGGTTCTCCGCCTAATGACAAATTCTGCGAACGGAATGTTCGCTTCCGTGACTTTACGGGCTGTCGTCGTTCATGCTCTATTTCTGTCCGCGATTAAATTTAGTGTTAAATTTAGATAAGGATAGAAACACGTTTGTAGCTGCGACTTGGTTGTGATAAAATTGGAATCGCCGTTACACGTTCGACTGATGTTTTCAGACACATCAATTTTATATACTATTACATTAACTGTTACATAACTCACACAAACGCGTTCGTAATGAATTTAAAATATTTAATGTCTAGAGAAACTCCAAGTATCTCCTATGTTTTTCGATAACAAATTTTCTCAATAAATAATGAGTGCATTCCGTTTTATACATGATGCACATAATACATCAGTTTATTGAATATTAAATCTCTGAAGATTATTATTTTCATTGTATTTCATTCTCAAAATTAAACTCTTGCTTCTTGCAGACAATTGTATATTTTGGCTCGAATGTATGACATAAATGGACATTGTTATTTTTTTTGTTTTCGTTTTAATACATTATCTGCACAGTGTTGATTGTTTAAAATGAATTAAGAATTTACATTTATTGCATTGTCGAAAAATCTCGTTTTTTAATATTTTGTATCAAGTGGAGTATTAAAAAATTATTTTGATTGTTCGCCTGTTTTGTTATAGAAACCTTCTGCTTGACGAATTTCGTCGTGTTGTGCACGACACTGTCTCGCAAGAGGAACCGCTCGCGACTCAATTCGCGAGGCTATCCGCATCGGGTGATAGACGAGGAATGGTCGGGATGCTTATGGAAATGTCCTATGTGATAAACTTGAAACCGGGCGACTCGTATGAGGGTAAGAATGACGCGCAGGCCGCGCAGCTGTACGAGAAGTCATTTGGAGCGACAATAGAGTCCGGGGATGAGCACGCAGAGATTAGAACCTGTAATATTCTCACGCAAGCACTGTTTGCGGCCAGTGCAAACGGTAGAGTGTTTCTAGATGCGATTTGCGAGCGCACTAGGCGTTTCTACAGTCTGCGCGCTTACGCGAGCTGCCTGCGAGACTGCGAGTGCATGCTGGCGCTTCCTGCGAGTTTCTATGACGACTCTGCGGAGAACGTTAAATACTTCGTGCAGCGTAGGAAGGAATGCCTTCAACTAGAGCGAGAGTGCTTCCGAAAGTTGGAAGCCTCGTCCTCCAGGAAACGCGGCGCCCGTGGAAGGACGTCTTCCTCCTCTTCTTCCTCCTCTTTCCGTTCTTCTTCCAGCGGCACGTCGCCCACCGTCGACGGCAAGCCGCATAGCTGTCTTACGAGCTGCTCGGACAGCGTTGAGTTGCAGGTCGATGAGGTCAGGGGCCGACACCTCGTGGCTACAAAAGACATCAGACCGGGGACTATACTCATTGTCGATCGGCCGTTTTCCTTTAGCACGGACGCATCGGATCTCGGCAGGAATTGTTTGCATTGCCATGCCACACTTAAACTAGAAGACAGCGTTAGAATCCCATGCCGCAATTGCCAAACAGTTAGTAGAGCGCATGATTTATATTCGCGCATGCTACGCGCCATGTATATAGCACCAGATATAATTATCCATACCTTCGCCTGTTAGAATTCCCGTATTAATTTATTTCTTTTTCTTTTCGTGTCTTCCTACAATTTGTACGCCACAGATTCTCCAATATAAATCTTGTCTCGCGTTCTCCAGGTGGCCTTTTGCACGGAGGTATGTCGCAAGAAAGCGTGGGAGACGTATCACCAATACGAGTGTTCGGTATTTAATTACTTCTTCAAAAATTCGTTGAACAACGAACGTCAACAATCGTCTTATCTCCTGCTAGCTTATCGCACAACGGTTATACAAGCGTTATCGCTACGAAACAGAACAGAAACGACGTGCGTTTTGAATCCTGATTTCCTACGATATCATGCTAGTGGTAACGCAAAAGATAAAGATAACGATATTAGCAAGGAGTGCGCGGACTTGGGATCAAAGAGGACGTACAGTCCTCTCGATTATCGAACGGTATTTCAACTAGAGACTCACTGCGCTGATGTGGAACCTCACGTAAATCTTATTCGTACCATTGAGGCAATTTTTCTTGCGAAATGCTTGATCTCAGTACTGAACAAACTGGACGTCGTTTGCACAACGGAAACGATCATTTTGTTAGCTGTCGCTATGTTGCATCATTTGCAGGCGATTAACTGCAACGCATATGAAATTATCGAGAATGTTCACGACGAGGCAACGCGCGTCTGGGATCCCAGGAATATTGGTGCTGCGATTTACAGCACGGTCAGTCTCGTGAACCATAGCTGTTATCCCAACGTGGTTCGCCACTCTTATCCAAATGGTAAGCGATCCAATCAGGAACAAACTGTACAAATTGATGAAGACGATAGATAGATGAACTAAATTTTTAATAATTCTCATTTTACAGGAATAGTCGTGGTTAGAGCTCTGCGCTTCATCAGCAAAGGATGCGAGATATTAGATTGTTATGGACCTCATTTTCTTAGCGAAAGCAAATTGAACAGACGTGAGTTCTTGTGGAAGAAATATCGATTCCTGTGCGGATGCGATGCCTGCAAACAGAATTGGAAATTTCCGCTACCAGAAATAATGAATTATAAGTGCACGGCGTGTTCGGAACCAATAGATCTCTCGATAATAGATGCAACGAATCAGCGGTGTGCCAAATGCGAGAAAACTATTGATTTAAAGAAAATCGAGAAGCAACTTTGTAAATCGATTCAAAAGAGACTGAGTGCCATCGCGAAAATGTATCAGGGGAATTATAATGACGCGATGCCTCTGCTATTCGAGCACGCGGACTTTGTCAACAAACACTTGACTGAACCGAATATCGAAGGTATCAAAACAGAACAATGTATCATCCAGTGTTACAATTCTCTTGGCTCTATTTCCGTCTAATACTCCCTTAGTTGGTTCATAACAATTATTTAAAGTACTGAAATAATTATTTCAACGTTTATTCTACAGCCTGTAAAAAACGCGACACAATCCATTAAGAATAGATACATCCAGCTTTTTATTCTGGAAAAAATTGGAAAAAAAAATTATGCAATCAGAAGAACTAGAAAATACATGGAACAATAATTTCCAATTGCATTCTCGTTAACAGTTCCTGAGACAATGCAAGGTTAGACTGAGTAATTAAGAAGCATATAATTCTCGTGGTAAAATGCGTGATACAAAACAAATTATTCAAGAGTTAATTGATTTTCGTACAATGATAGGTCAGCATATACATCTAACGCCGAGTAAAAGAGCGAAACTGAATTACATCTTGTGAATCAAATAATAAGACGGTTGCGCACAAATGCGCATTTTAAGTACAATGTTATGCCTCTTTCATGCTCATACTATAAAACTGGGTGACATAACATATTAAGATCATTGCTTTTCATTAGCGATACCTTACTTGCGTGAGAGAGACAAGAATTATATACAATGATTCATCATATACATTGGTAAAGTACATCCAGTTGATTAAAACACAGAGATGCAATACCTAAATTCAACTAGAATCCGGTGATGTAAAGATTTAGGCATTCAATTACCACATGTGTGTCTCTCTAATTTCACTAATGATGTGACCTGCTTGAGTCAATGCCTGCAAAATTAGGGTAATCGTTAGAGATCAATTATTATAAAGAAGCGTATATTTAACTTTTTATGTCAAATAAAAATACCTTAAGCATGTCTGCTGTTTCTTTACGCCTAACAGCAATGTGTTCACTTTCAATCAACAAGGCTTCAGCCTGATCTGATTTGTACAAATGTGTGACAAGTTCGCTTTGTAAATTATCTTTCACATGGTTGACTAGGAAATGCATAACAGCCTTTGGTACACTATCCTGAATAGACTTTCGTACAATATAAAAATATGATCTTATGAGTCTTTCTGCGAACAACAAAAAAAAGATTAAAATTAGTCTGTTAATAAAGCTTGTTTTACAATTATGTAAGCGTAAGTGGTTGTAAAAATTCATCAATCACAGCCGAATACGAGAAGAATATTCGATTGTGTTTGGTCAATTCTTATAACTACGCCTACGCAATAGGTGTAATGTGACGTTCAATACGATAGACTTCTTTACCGATAATATCACAATCCCGTTGCTCACGATCGCTAAGTTTTCGGGATGTCTGTATTGGTACCGCAGGCAGTAGATTTACTGGTTTCTGTTGCGGAGATGCCTTCTGTAGTTCAATCATTGGATTCATGCTCGGATTTGGGGAGTTACTGTTTTCACGCATCCTGATCGGAGAACCATCCGCGGAACTCGTTGACTCCGTTCTTCCCTGGAGTAATAAGTTACTTAGCAGCCAGTGATTTTGCTGTCCTTGCTGTTCCTTAGTCTGATCAGAAACAGAGTTCATCTCATCTTGATTATTGACTGATTTTACAATCTGTTACAAATATATTTTACTATTAATAGCAAACATGGCGTAAAAAAGTTGAAATGAATAAAATAACGAATAATTTGTGAAACACACATAAATGTTGCTAATCACAATTTAAATTATCCTTGAAACACAGTAACTTTTTCAGTGAGTTATGCACAAAAGAAATTAGTAATAAATTTCAATAAGAACATTAGAGATTATTTACCGTGTCATTGGTGATTATAGTACTAGATGCTGAAGTTAATCGTTTATTGTGCTTCAGGTGATCTACATCAGTGTCCTTCAGTAAAGATGACACAAATGCTGCATCTTTGTGAAAGTCGGGATGCTTAGTGTTAATGTATGCTAATTCTATGGCGACCAAGTTTTCTACCTGTTTTCAAAAAAATTAAACCATTTTATATGAGTATAAGGAACGCGTAATGGATACGTACATAGAATGGATATTTTAGTTTACCATTGAATTGGTAGGTGGGAGTCGTCTACGTAGCAACTGTGTAACAACATCGACGATACGCTCATGCAATTTAGGAAAACGCAACATTTCCTGCTGCACCTCAGTGCCACAATGCTGTATTATACTTTGCATTTCTTCGTGTACAAGTTCTACACAACGTAACGAAGGATCCTCCAATTTTCGTATTTGCCGTTTAACTAACAGCTCAAAGGAGACTTCTGGCACAAAGAGAGCTGGTCTTGGACCAGTTGCGTTGCGAATAGCGGTCAATATATCGACTTTACTGAGGTCTGCCAGTGGATTAATCGAATCGAGCGTTTTACCAAACGTCTCGTGAAATATATAGCAAATGCGAGCGCCACCGCACAGCTCGGTGGTTTCTATATTTCTCGCCGTTCCCTCTATCGTAGCGCAATAGCTGTTTGCAAATTTCGTGATGATCTGTAGCAAGGTTTGGCTTTTGTCTTCGACATCCCCGCCATAAGAATTAAATAGGGTTTGATATTGCGCTACCGTTGTATTCACTCTGTTCTGTTTTAAAAAAACACAAGTTCTACCAAATTATGCTTACTTTAGTAGATTCTAGCTACATCTCTCCCGTAATTCAATTCTATTATTAATATTATTACCTTTAACTCTGGTAAACAATCCCTAATATGTTGCATAAGCAAACGATTAAGAGTTTTTGCTAAGTATGGAGTGCCATTTCTGTTAGCCAACGTTGGATATTTACGTTGCATGAATGTGGCTTCATCCTTCAATGCTTCCTGAATGCTTTTGTTATTCATTATATCTTGCTGAGAACGATTAACTACACCTATAATACCCAGTTTAACTGGGATGACCCTACCACATAGAATATCTATGGCATCAGTCCCTTAAAAAGAGAAAAGATGTATTTAATAATTGTTGTTACAATCGATTCTGTGCTTTTTGACAAATTTGAAGAGAGAATGTAAAGTTATCAAGAAAGATGAAAAAGTAAATTTACCAGCATCCATGAGATCTAATTTTGTAACGACTGCCAATGTTCGTCTGCCATCTGGATCAACGTCTTTGCTGAGCTTTAAACTCTCACTTGTAGCCATGTCAGTATTGGCAGTGACAACTGCTAAAATTATGGAGTTAGGACTACATATATACTTTAATACCAGCTCACGTATCTGAGACTCGATGTCCTCTGGCTGATCACCTACTGGCACTTTTGTGATACCAGGTAGGTCTATAAGCGTCAGATTAACAACAGACATCGAGTATATTTTAAGATTAATTGGTTCTGGACAAATCCCTTTGTTTGCCCCAGCCATTCTGTCAGTTTCTGCTTCAATCTCTGCACGAATATCGTTGAAATCTTTGTAAATCTTGTTCTTTGTATGCAGAAACATTCCCCATTCCTCCAAGTCCAGAGTGCCATTCTCTGCACTTCTGTGTTCTCGATCATCTTTGGGTGTATATACAAGTTGTAATATTAATGGACGTCGCGTGACAATACCAGTCCCTCGTGGTAAGAAAGAACGGCCCACCAAGCTTTCTATTACAGACGACTTTCCTGAACTCTGAAAAATTCAGTATTTGCTCTTATTCCATATATCCACAATAGATCTTATTCGTTTTTTATTTTTTAAAAATATATGGTTTTCTTTCAATTGAACTTTTGCATCCTCTATTATTTCCTCCTTTTTTCTCTACATAGCAAGAAAGAGGAAAAAATGAATGGTGCAATAAGTTTATCTGAAAAGAACATAGGTTGTATTCTTAAAAAATATCACATGAAAATGTATAAAAATACTGCAGTATATGTTTCATACCTATATTAAAAATTTCGCTACTATTTTTGTATACAATATCTTTCCAAAATAAGGCGTCAGATCTAAGACCGATATTCATATCTTATTTTAATGCCATCTTAACATAGTAATCATAAATGTCTTAAAATATTAATACAGCTCTGTGATTAAATTATGATATCTCAAGACTGTCTTACATATAAAAACTAACTATGAATATTGGCCAAAGATCAGAATTCCTTTAAGATTGTATATCAAAGTCACATCACAATATTTTGACTTTGCCTGTCGATTGATTACACAAAGGTAATATAATGATACTCCTAAGTATATGATTCATACATAGCAAAATATAGTATTATTTTTTCTTCAACTACAACACTAATGGACAGCAAGTAGCTTATAATGAACAGATAACCATTACGTCATGATAAAGGAAAAAAAATATGACAATAGAACAAAATTCAAATGTCGGTTAACCAATGTTAGATCCGTTCCTTTCGATTGTACCTTCTCGCAATTTTCTCTCCTACCGGATAGAGATTTCGATTGCGCATTTGTTTAACCTTGAAAATCGGAGAAGGTAGCAAAGTCCAGATGAAAGGGGCGGATTTGCCATTTGCGGTTTGGTGTCAAGTGACTGCGGGCCGAACGGACACTTCGGCTAACCTGCGTGCCCAGAACGACGATCTGCGGCAGTTGTAGTACGGTAGCACCGACGGTGTTAAACACGTCCTGCAATTTGTTTATCACAGGTATCAGGGCTTCCATGATGGAGCGGATAGGCGACGACGAAGCTTCCGCGTCGCGTCGACGAATGAAATCGATCGGAACAGTTGTCGGTTATGAAGCCGGTTTCAATTCAAGTAACGCTCCTGTCACTCTCCTCTCCTCTCCTCTACACCAACAGCTGCCTA
>NW_017257203.1:2044499-2045392 GCF_001594055.1 Mycetomoellerius zeteki
CCAATAACATCGAGCGCTCACTCAATTGTTGTGTCCGCTGAATGCGCCCATTGTAAGGCCGAAAGCAAATCGGCCAATCACAGTCGAGCGTTTTAAAACGCGAGATCGTAATTTGGATTGTGATTGGTCGATTTGCTTGCGACTTTACGATCACGATTAAAATTTTTGTACGTTTGATGGCCTTATGCGTGGTCTACAATGGGCAGTAGCAGTAGTGGATTAAGAAGTTGGCGTAGAAATCAACCAATATCATAATCGAATGTGAGGAGAATAATCAACCATGATTGATCGATTTCTACGCCTACTTCTTAATCCACTACTGCTACTGCCCATTGTAGACCACGCATTAATGCGGGGTCTACTGCGTCGTCTACAATACACGGAGTAAAAAGTACGAGTAAGAAATTGACCAATCACAGTCAATTGTTCTTCTCACATTGGACTGTGATTGGTCAATTTCTTATTCTTACTTCTCACTCCGTGTATTGTAGACGACGCATAAAATAGAAGTCATAGCGGTCGTAGAATCTTAAGTCATAGAAAATTGACCAATCATAGTCGATTATTCTTTTCATATTCGATTGTGATTGGTTAATTTTCTACGACTTAAGACTCTACGGCCGCTACGATTTCTATTGTAGATCCCGCATAAGGAATTAGGAATAATTCCTTCTTGTTGACGAATGTAAGGAATTAGGAATAATGAATAAACGATTTTAACCTATCAGAAATCGGATATATCGGAATACATGGTTTCTGATAGGTTCAAATCGTTTATTCTTTATTCCTAATTCCTTATTCCTTCTATTGTGTGCAGGGCTTTAGCTTGCTAGTGTTAAGCCAAGTTCGTAAGGCCGGAATCAGACTACGCATTACCCCGGATCTACAATACG
>NW_017257203.1:2045666-2046026 GCF_001594055.1 Mycetomoellerius zeteki
GATCACTGCTATTGGTGTATTCTTTTAGATCATCCAATAGCAGCGAGAGCTCATTGATCCGCTCCGCAACAGTTGAGTCTGCTGAACGCGACCATTGATTACCGTATCGGCAAGCGTTTCCGCGTCCAGTGTGCAGGAGCCATATAAATTTTTCTTCCTCTTTTTTCCTCCTGGAGAGAAAAGGAAGAAAGATAAACTGGTGCAAAAGTTCAGTCAAAAAGAACAGGCCTAATGTGTCCACGATGCTAGAAATTGGCTGCGTTCAGCAGAATGTTCGTTTTGCAACTGTTGGAAGTTTCCTTCGCGCTGATTGGATCATACTTTTAGATCTAGAAGAATGGTCCTATCTCAGCAGACAAT
>NW_017257203.1:2046133-2060122 GCF_001594055.1 Mycetomoellerius zeteki
TATTGAAGAATTTTACAACAGTTGCAAAGCTGCTTTCTCTGCTGAACGCAGCCAATCATAAAACGGTTGCAAAACTGTTGAGTCTGCTGAACGCAGCTATTGGTCCGAGATCTCGGAGAGAGAAAGAATTAACCAATCACATTTAAACAATTTAGTCACACGATCAATGCGATTGGTCAATTCTTTCTTCATCCGAGATCTCGGACGGATTTCTAGCATCGTGGACACTGGGCTTAAGTCGGTGTGTTTAGGATAAGCGAAGTTAAAGAGTATGAGTAGGTTGGTGCAAATTATTCTTCAGCTATTTATCTTTAAAAGATACGTATCGTGAAGTAAAAATTGTGCGAGTTTGCACGTGCGAGCTAAAAGAGCTTTCGCTTGTTCTCTTAATAAAAAAATAAAAGAAGAACGCAAATCGAAAAAAGAAAATGCCGAAGGAGATGATCAAGCCGTGGGACGGTCGCAATAACCGACACGAGGACAAGACTTACTTCAGTGAGTACCTTCTTCAGCCTTTTTATCCGTTACGTATGATTTGGGATGTACGTCCAAGAGTTCCATTTTACGCATAATTTTATTCTTTAATATTTCATGAACAATAAGGGGTAATTATTTAGAATATTTCCCTCTCCTAAGATCTTAATAAAAATATACTCATTCGACGCGTTTTCACTCAAAATGAAAGAATCTGGCAGAAAAACGCAGTGGTCGGCCTCGTGAATCGAGTTATGCGTTAAAGTTGGAGACTTCAGAGGTTAAGATATCTGTTATCCCGACTGAATATAGCGCTATGTATACGTTCTGCTTTAATTACACAAATTCACTGCTTTAAAAACAAATTCTCTGCTTCACAAACACAAATTCACTGCTTTAAAAACACATTCACTGCTAATGCAAAGAATTTGTGTGCTGAAAGCAGTGAATTTTTGTTTTTAAAGCAATGAATTTGTGTTTGTAAAGCAATGAATTTGTGTTTTTAAAGCAGTGAACTTGTATAATTAAAGCAGAACGTATATATATAAAGTTGTATCGAATCGGGATGATTCCATACGCAACGGTTGCCAGGTCCCTCCGCTGGAGATTTCATATTTCGACTGGAGACCGGCCGATTGTTATTGCCTTTTGTTATTGCCTTTTGTTATTAATATTTGCCCAACATAAAGTATCATCACAATCACAGAGACCTTATTATTATTACAAGATTTATGCGTACAGTACGAACACAATTACAAACTTTTTTATTATTCGTAAAATAACAAAACTGCGAACATAATCACAGACTTTCTTATTACTTTCCACGTAATTTGAATGCAATTAATAAATATCTCGCACTAGCGAAAAACTGGAGATTTTTCCCATCTGCTGGAGAACTGGAGATTGGTCCAGTTCTCCAGCAGAAAACGAGTCTCCAGTCGAAATCTGGAAACCTGGCAACCGTAGTTGACGCAGATATCTTAATCTCTAAAATCTCGAACTTTAACGCTTAATAACTCGATCCATATGACTGACTGCTGCGTTTTTCTGCTTTTAAAGCAGTGAATTTGTGTCTATAAAGCAGAGAATTTGTGTAATTAAAGCAGAACGTATATATAGCGCTATATTAAGTCGGAATAACAGATATCTTAACCTCTAAAGTCTCGAACTTTGACGCTTAATAACTCGATTCACGAGGCCGACCGCCGCGTTTTTTTTTTTGCCAGATTCTTTCGTTTTGAGTGAAAACGCGTCGAATGAGTATATTTTTTATTAAGATTTTAGGTGGGGGGGTATTCTAAATAATTACCCTTCAACAATGTCCGTCCTGTGTCTTCGACATCCATGTCATGCAGATAATTCCTGCATATCTCTTAACATTCGTTTGCTCGCATCTTTTTTTTATTCGCGAGACTGTTGATGAGAAAAAACAAAGATTTATGTGATTTATTTTTACATGCTTTTTGACCACGCGGATTGATAAAATCAGTTGAGCGATACATGGAAAAGAACTACTCGAGAAAAAAAGCATTGAATTTGTTTTTCATATCAAAAGTACAGATAATTTCGTCAAGATATATAATATAGATACTTTATCACATGGTGATAGAAATCGTTCTGAGATCTTTAATGGAGAAAGAATTAATAAATCACATTTGAACAATTTAAATATGATTGATTAATTCAAATCGGCTGATTAATTAGTGCGATGGATCAATTCTTTGGCGTGGACAACATGTGACTTTACATGTTGCAAGATCGGCCAGACGAGTTTCCAGATTTCTGAATTCAAAGTTTAATTTCATGTGCATGATTAAGAAATTGGAATATACTGTGAATTAAAGAATAAGAGAATTTCAGCTTAATGATTTAAATTATTTAAAAGATGGGCAAAGTTATTTTAAAAGGAATAATTTATCAAAATATTTAATATCTCCCGTCCTATTTCAAGGAGAAATTGAAGGTGTTAAATTCTCACCAATCAGTGAATTTAAAAAAAAAAATTAATTATTTTTCTGTTAAAGATCTCCGACCAATTTCTAGCATTTGTTCATTGACTGCGATCAGCAGAAAAAGTAGCTTTGCAATTGTAAGTTTCTTTCTACAATTGGTTTAGAGTTCCAATAAGAAAGGACAAGACCAATTATATTAAAGAATTTACAAGACACCTTTCGAAATGATTGTTTGATATCAAAATATAAATAATTATTATTTAAAAATAAATTTATTTTTATCTTTATATTTATAAATACACATTCTCTTATATTCCTCCCCCCAAACATAAAGTTGTTTTAGATCTGAAAATGGTCACATTAAGCATTGTGAATATAAGATTAAGTATGGTCAGATAATTGCAAAAATTTTTATATTTATCACTGCACTTACGCAATTTTTTAACATGTGATTCAAGAATTTTGAAATATATTTGATATTCTTTTTGTACTGCTATTTTATGTTGCATCTAATTTTTCTAACACTTGTATAATGATAATAATAATAATAATAATGATAATAATAGTAATACAATAATAAGATTTAAGCACTATATAAAGATATTTTATACAAACCTATATATATATATATATATGTGTATGTATATAACTACTGTGTTATTCCAAGGTTATCTACACAATTATTATGAATTTTTCAGATTGTGAAAACTTTATGAAGAGTAATAATCAACAATCGCTGAATATTAAAGAGATGAATTTTGTTCGAAATGAATGTTTCATGATAAAAATAATCATTTTTTTATAATTTTACTGCTTTATTCTATTATCTATTTTTAGATTATAATAATCAAGTAGGAAGACCTGTAGGAAGAGATAGAAGATTTCATGTTGGTCCCATCAAGCATCATGTATCGTTCAGGATTCATAGACCAAACAATCTAATATCACATAATTTGGCATTTGCGAATTTGGACAACGACATTTCGATGACTTCTAATAACAATACGAGACAAATGATAATCAACCAGAGAGATAGAGAAAGAGGTGATAGAATTTGGCGTACTGTTTATCATGGAGGAAACAGTCCTGTGCCCAATTTCAAGGGAGTTCAATTTCAAGGGATTCAAGGAAGGAATTTTAAGGGAGATCAATCAAATTCTAGGATGCAACCTTTTTTTTTGAAAGAATCCAATGGGTATAGAATTAATGTAAGTATATTTCTGTAATTATAAATCATACTCAAGTATCAGTACTCAAGTATGTGTATATAGATGTGAAATAAATTTCTATTTGTATTTTACAGATACCATACGGCCATAAGTATGAAAGGGATTATATTATAAATACCCTTTTGAATTATATGGCACCTAAAGTATTCGTTCCTATAATGGTACGTGATATGTCTTTTTTAGGAGAAATCTATATTTTTTATTTAATACATGTCTTAATGTCTCTAATCATTTCTTAATACGACATATGGATAAATATCAATAAAATTCAAATCATATATAGTAATAGATGTACATATGTAAATAAAAATCAGTTAAAAACCATGAACCTTGTAACTAAAGCAAAAATTTATTCGCAGTACAAAAAAACAAGAATTGACGCTTGTTTCTACATAGACGATCATAAGATAGCGAATGCATTGCTAAAGTGTGATCGAAAAATTACGATGAGTAATGGATTTAAACTGCGAGTGAAGGTAAAACCAGAATTTCCAGTCTGCGATATTGATGACGAAGTAAAGGAACGATTGAAGCAAGCAATGGCTAAGAGATATAGACAAGACACCAAGGCTTTGGATTTGTCCAAGTTTCATCTTGATTCTGGTAAGAATAAAAAGTTATGAAACTATAAATATAATGAAGATGATAATATAATAATTAATATTAGTTAATGTAATTTAGAGGTTTTAACATACATGTATTTATCTTACAGATCTTTGCTCTGATTATTTTTATGCACTGTCCTATCCTGTTATGATGATGACTGTATTGGATATTATGGCGGAGCACATACCGAATTTAGAAGCTTTGAATTTGGAAGGAAATAAGCTGCAGAATGTTGAGAGACTCAGTATGCTAACCAAGAAATTCTTAAAATTGAAGATTCTTCATATGGGTGATAATAAGGTGAGTTTAGATAAATAAGAGAATATATACCTATAACATAATCATCAACATAATATTCGGTTTTAATAACCTTAAGTTAATTGCATATTCTAGATTAGAGATATTTATCAACTAGATGCTATTAAGGACCTAAAACTAAACGAATTGAAGTTATCTGGAAATCCTGTCTGTAACAAGTATAAATCTCGACAAAATGACTACGTTAGGTAATGTATTTTTTCAACGTAATCTTTTCTTTTACTGAGAAGTATTAAATTTCACAAGAAGTATTAAAAATAATCTGCTAATCTCTATTCGTGAGATGGTATTTCGACAGAGATCATGTTATATTTATTTTGAAAACTTTCAAGTAATCTTTTTTAAATTAAGCTTAATTCTCCATTAAATTAAACAACGTTTACTATATGATACATTAAATAGAACATTTATTATTACATATATAAAAGTAAATGTTCTGTTTAATAACACATACACACACACACACACAAATGTGTAAAATTTATCATTAAATTACAAGTTTTTTTATTTAAAAAAACTTTAATTTTTTAATTTCAAGTAAACAATTTATATCTGTTTCTGTTATTTAATAAAGCTTTGTGTTTTTGTTATTTGAACCAAGTGAACTTTCCTTTTTAATTATAGAGATATTCGAAGACGATTCCCAAGATTACTGTTTCTGGTGAGTATATCATGCATACTGTTATATATTCATAATTGAAATCTCTTTTCTCATGTAACATAATTTTTTATTATGTTATTGAACAGGATGGCACAGAATTACCACGACCGATTGTCTTCGATATAGTTGATGAAGATGCCAACATTCCTCTATCACAGAAGATGTTTGTCGCTGTCGATGTAAAAGTACAAGAAATCGCTAAGCGATTTTTATTATTATATTTTACAGTATTCGATAGTGAGAATCGTCAACCTCTACTGGACGCATATGACGAACATGCATGCTTCAGCATGACAATAAGCATTTCTCATAATAACAAGTGAGTATTTGTGCAACGTTGCAATGCTTTATTTTTTCTTTAACGAAATTCTCCATTTAAAAAAGTAGAAAGGAGTTTCATAACTCTTTTCATCTTTTAACACACAGAAATTTTTGGTCATTTACATCTTTTAAATAATAAATAATGGGAATAAAATATAAATTTCGCAATAGAGCTTAAATGATAAAAGGAAGTAGCTGTAAGTAAAAAATGAAGGAATGTTGATTTATTTTCTATGTTGTTAATTAATCGACATTGAGGTTACATTGCTCAATATGTAATCTATAAACAGAATAATTTATAAATATTTCATATTCTAATATGAAAATGATACGCCGAAATTTTATTTTTTTAATTCCAATAATTTTTTCAACTTCATTCCTTCACATGAATATAGTTTTCCAAAATTTTTATATTTTGTTCGCGATTAAATTACTTAAAACCTTCCATTTCATAAGATTTAAGCTATTGTAGAAGATTAAGGAAAATTATACTATAAAATTTGAAAAAAATTTATGAATGTTTACATATTAATTATAAACTTATTTTTAATATTTGATGAAGTTCCTATATTATGTGAAAAGATTAGAGAATCGTTTCAAGTATTTTTGTATTATGAATATATTCTTAACATTTTTAGTATTGAGTGATGGTACAATTAGAAATTATTGAACTAAAATTATTTTTCAGATTAAATGGGTATCATTTAGAGAATCGAAACCTATTCAAAATAAACGATACGGTCAGAAGACAGAAATTTTTGAAACAGGGTAGATTACCTGTAGTTTCTTTTATATCAGAAATTCCACGAACAAAGCATCTGTTGAGTACTTTTACCATGGACATCTCTCTTGCTACAGTAAGTAGCTATTTGTTACTACGAGTGGCCATATACTGTTGTGTATTATACATTATATAAAAGATAAAGAGATATATAAGAAACAAAGATAGACTTATAATTTATTTTTTATTTAACCACAGCAAACAATGATGTTCATTACAATAACAGGCTACGTTCAACTTGATAACAAGGAAGAACCTATCCACTATTTCAACCGAACATTTATAATTGTTCCGAAGGATGAAGGGTATTGTATTCAGAATGAGCAGTTGCATATTAGTCAGCTGCCTGAGTCGCAATTAAACCAACTGCACCAGCAACTAAATCAGTTAGAAAATCAACAAATCCAATCGGAAACGCCAGCCCTGAGTTCCGTAGAAGTAACGAATCCCGTGGCAACGGAGCCCAATGACGAAATGAAGCAGCAGATGACATTAACGTTAAGTCAACAGACAAATATGAATCTGGAATGGAGCTTGAAATGCTTACAAGATACTCAGTGGAACTATGACAATGCAGTCTCTGCTTTTATTTTAAATCGTGAACAGATACCATCACAAGCGTTTACAAAGTAAACATATGTGAGTAAGAAAATTCATAACTGTGATAATAACTTGTAAGAAAAGTTCAAGCTTCTTGTGAAAATCAAACTCCATTTCATTTCATTTCATTTATATTGCATTTGTTTCCACGGGTATATTTATTTTGATATAGGATATCGAAATAGAGCATCTGGATATTTATGTTACTTGCCAGTTTTGTATTTTTGCAACGAAGAATAATTATTAATTTTTGCGAAGAAAGAAAAGTACTAGAAAAAGTAATTTATATTAAAAGCTACATTATAACTCTATTAGAAAAATACTTTAGAATCGTATACAGAATCGTCTTGTTTTGTTTATAATGAACTTATGAAATATTGCATACAGTATATCCTCAAGAAAGTTGTTAAAAATCATAATTTTGATTGAAATTACAATTTCAATATCATATGATTAATAAGAAATATCATCAGTAAGAAAGATATGGTCAGTAAAAAAGATCATTGACTGCGGACACAACATTTGAATAAGCACTTAGTAATTATTGCCTGTGATTAGAGTAGGCCTTTATATTTCTAAATCTATATGGATATATCAATGACGATGCTCGTTCAACTGTTATGTTCTTGTCACTGATAAGAACAATATACTCACATTTTTTATTATGATTTTTGACAAATTTCATATATAGTATGTATATATATATGTATGTGTGTGTGTGTATATATATATATATAGACACAATATGTATATGTATACATATTTATATTTGACAGCACTATAATGAAAATTGTAACAAATTATATATCAGTTTTTTTTTTCTGAAAAATTGTGTTTTGTGAAAGCTTACAATATAATTGTAAATGTTAGGAATAGTTAGAAATAGTTGGTAGTATGTTACAAATAGTTGGAATTGATTTAAAATATAAATATCATTAAAATTGTAATAAAATAAAAATTTTTGGGCATGTGTGTGTATGATGTATGAAATCACTCATCATCATATGATGAAAGTGACTAACTGAATATTCCCAAAAATTTTTATTTCTTTAAAATAGTAATTTGTATTTTTTCGTTGGTGCTGTTAATTGATAAGTATACTATGTATAAATTAAAATATAGATTATAATATGCATCTGAAAGCAAAACAAAGCGAATTCTTGATATATGATGATTAATACAGAAATATCGTAGTGATTCTACATATATAACAAGTAATATTTTTTTACAAACGTTCAATTGTCAGATTTTGATATTTTTTGATATGTAAAAACATTATTACATATTATTTGGTATGAAAACATAATTATTTAACAATATAAAAAGGAAAGAGCTACAAGCCAATGACAATTATATATAATAAATAAACAAACGTTTCTATCTCTTCTATTAACTATATATAATTGTCATTGACTTGCAGCTCTTTCCTTTGTATATTGTTATTTAAAACGGTTGAGCTTTTTCTTTACAATTTTAATTATATAATTATTTCTTATCACACATTTATAAGCGTTTGCAATATAGGTTATAAAGCAGAGTTGGGACTTAGTTGCACATTTCGGCCGATTTTCAGCTTGGTTCCTGCCCCTTATCTCATCAATCCGCGCGTAACCTAAGTGCCGATCGGCAGGAACTAAGCTGAAAATCGGCCGAAATGTGCAACTAAATCCCAGCTCTATTCTAAAGTACAAATTCTTTCATTTCGTCGAAAGTATGAAGTATGAATATAAAGAAAAGTTTATGTTTCACATATTAGCGTTTTTATATTGCCGATTCGTCAATACTTCATGTATCTTCAATATATTTTATATATATACATATATATATATAAATTAAATTTTTTTAAACTAAATTTACAGAACAGGTAAAAAAGAAGTATTGATACTTTTTATTTTTAAAAAATGTAAAAACATAAGAGATTTTATAGAAACGATTTATATATTATAAAAGAAAGCTAGATTCTATACTGTACATGTATACAAAGTGGCGCACGAAGTGTCATAGATTTGCATATGATAAATTTATTTTTAACAAAATTAGTATACAAATGATATAGAATTACCAAAGCTTGAAAATTTGATAAATAAAAGGAGCATGTAATATTTTGCTACCCTGTATATTTCACACATAAAAAATCAAAAAGTATTTCTCTGAAGAGAAAAAGATCTCTCAGTTAGTGTACCTGTAACAAAAGTATTCTCTGTAATTATTTATATCTAACACTGTATAGTTACATTTTACGTTTACAGATTGCATCTAAATTATCTAACACCGTACAGTTACATTTTACGTTTACAGATTGCATCTAAAAGATTAAATGAAAGAAAGATACTCTGTTCCTTTTATATATCTAAAATTATTCGATTTCTCAAATGTAGAATTATTTATATGCTCTGTTAACTGAATTTTATCATGCGCACAGATAAAAGTCAGATTTTCGCATATATGCTTAAATTTATAGAAAGTCTCAGGTATAATAATTCAATTAATAGAATATTTTAGTGACGTACAATAACAAATGATGTACAACTTCTTTAAGTAACAACTATCTTTAAGAAGATAAATGATATAACTTTGTAGAAAGTATAACCAAACAATTTCTCAGAATTATTACTTCGCATATATATCGATACATATACATCGCAATTAAATGGCTTTTTATAAATGGTAAATAGTATCATAGGATACATATTTTGTGCGTCTATAAAACACTAGGCATGTATTAGGTGAAACAGATCTCACTTACATTATGTGAGTATGAATTATTCGACTGGAAAATATTCGTGATGGATTCAATTTTTTTTGTAATATTTTGCGATACGTGTTAGTTTTGCGTGCAAAACAAAATACAACTTTTAGTTTGTATCATATTGAGAATATGATTTGGATTTCACACCACGTATACATACATCACGAAAAGTTGGAAACTTCGTATACTAGGACGATGTTCTAACAATTTTGATTACAGAACAATATCCTGATACTCCTAAGTGGAATTTGTCGAAGTCCAAAGACACATTACGTGTCTTTGAGAAAATGTCAAATTGCAGTTCGAATCCCAGATATCATCTGGTGCATTTGCATTCAGGTGGAAGATTCAGCGTAACTCTTTTGAAGGACATAGACTTCGTTATTAAAACGAGGTGAATAAACTTATATAAGATGCAGCAGTTGGTTAAGCACATCAAAGCCTACAATAGTGGGTGTTACGTATCTTCATTTCTCTTCAACGAAGAGATATTTTATGTGCTTAAGAAACAAAACTGCTCTTTGGTGTGTGCAGATGTGTTGTTAAATACACATTTAAATCAAATTACACTTATTAATGACAACTCGTCTATAATATGAGAGATTATAATATCATAAACGTCTAAATGATGAATAAAAACAGAGAGAAATAATTTATACTCACATATTAGTATGCGACAATTTAAAAAAATGTACGCATGTATTTTGACTGGATAATGACATGTGCAAAGTATCCAAAAGACTAATACGATACTATTCATAAACATAAAATATATAAATGATTGATGTAATCGGAAAACTGAATATTCTTTTTTATGTTGATAAACATGATAGATAAAAGTATTTGCTCACTCTATCTCCTATAGTAGAATTAAAACGTGATTTAGGCGTATAAAAAAGATATGTACAAAAATTGAGACAAATATAATACTTTTAAGCAGAAATGTGTTTTTGATTTGTAAAACTTATGCAAATGTACAAAATTGTGCAAGTAGAAAAATCTATTGATATAAGTATTACATAAATAATCATTATCATTCGTATTTCGCAAGAGAAAATGAATAAATGTTATTGAATTATTAATTATAAATGTAATTAATAAAGGTTAACGATATATAAAAAAAACGATATGTAATACATAATGTAAATACCTTTATTAATAAGCGGCATTAATGTATTAAGAATTGCTTGTACAGACAATACTCGACAGTAAAATGAATAAAAGAAATGATATTTTATAAAACATATATTTCTTATTTATATAAATTTTGATCTGGAAAGCCTTTTCTTAAAAGGCTCTCTAAATCTGGAAGAAATAAGTTATTATGTCATAAAGATCTCTCACACGATCAATAATACTGACCAACAAATACTGACGGTGTGTTATTGTGATTAGTATTTACAGATTATAAATAATGTAGAACATTAGTCAATCAAAGTTGATTATTCATCTTTGTCTAATCCACGTAATACGGAAAAGAATTACAAAAACGTGGACATTACCCTACGAGGTTTGGTACATGAAAAAGGCCGGGATATCCACTTTCGAGTCTCAGGTTTCTCTCTGCAGATTTTGACTACGTTTATACTGTGCATTTAGGCCGCGGCCTATACAATAGACGTTCTTGTTTATCCTGTATATTAAACAAAGACACCTATCGTATAGGTCGCAGACTAAGCGCACGGTGTAAACGCAGCCTTTATCTTGAACGCAGCCCTGAGCTGAGGATTTAGTACAGACACGAACCACATCTACTTTCGACGATTTTATCGATAGTATCAGAAAATACTAGAGGGTCTGTATTCTAACCTAATCCTATTCGTCGTCGTTTGCAATGTTTACATGTGCTTAATGCTTTTCATGCAGAATTCTTCGGAGTAATTGATCAGTTTAGAAAACGTCTATAAGAAATAATGGTAAGATCTTTTTTTAATTAACGTTAATATATGTATATATATTTGATTGTTTAATTTTGTATTTTTGGAGGTTATTATTGATAAATCTTTAATATGATAAAAATATGACACAATTGTACTTTAATTTAAATGAATGTATCGTCATAATATAGTGATAATATAATCATATTGTTAAATAGTATTTGTGATCATGTTTGTATATTACTGCCAGTCTATAAGGACTATAAACTGAAAGTCTATAAGGCCGGAATCAGACTACGCATTAAAGATTAAGATCGAAGATTGAAGATTGAAATTTGACTAATGAGGGCAAAGGAATTTTAGCTCTTATTGTTTTGATTGGTCAAATTTCAATCTTTCAATCTTCAATCTCAATCTTTAATGCCTAGTCTGATTCTGGCCTAAGGACTATAAGTAGTTCCCATTACGTATACTATACTGTACTAACAACTGGCAGTAATATATGAACATGGTCTGTACAACATTCGTTGAAATTATGTTACAGGGGAAAAATAAGAAAACGCGTAAAGTTGTAATGCAGAGATTTGCTCAAATGAAAAGGATGATTAGTCTGAGTGATTCACGAATGTAAGTTGATATCCCATATGATCTTTGACAAATCATTATTATTTTATAAATTGTGAAAAGAATTAAAATGAATTTCTTTTTATAGAAAGCCAGAAAAGCGATTGCCATCGAAGAAAACTCCGAAAGAGGATAAGACTAAAATAAAAGTTACAGAAACGTAAGTAATGTTATAAATTGATATTTTATATTATTTTTAACATAAATATTTTTGCATTTGATATTATGAAATTATTATTCATTATAAAACATGTTTTTATACTTTTTTTGAAACTATGAGGTACTTTTTTCTTTCAGGCCACAGCAATCCTCTGCATTATTCTTTCAATATAACACACAACTTGGACCACCATACCATATTTTAATTGACACAAACTTTATTAACTTTTCTATTAAAAATAAATTAGATATAATAGAAAACATGATGGAATGTCTCTATGCAAAGTGTATACCATATATAACTGATTGTGTAATGGGTGAGTTGGAGAAGCTTGGACAAAAGTATAAATTGGCATTGAAAATTATCAAGGATTCGCGATTCGAAAGATTAAAATGTATGCATAAGGGAACCTATGCAGATGATTGTCTTGTAAACAGAGTAACACAAGTAAGTACAGACTATAGAATTTTATTGTGTACAATAATTTTTTTGATAATATAAATTTACTTAATTGTGATTGGTATAAATAAAAAAATTATGTGCGTTGTATTATTATTTCAGCATAAATGTTATATTGTTGCAACAAATGATAAAGATTTGAAAAGAAGAATTCGGAAGATACCAGGTGTGCCAATAATGTACATATCTCAGCATAGATTTACAATAGAAAGAATGCCGGATGCTTATGGTGCACCCAAGAGATAAGAGTAAAATTTATTGAATCAATTTCTCTTTTAACAGTTATTTTTTGTACATGTACAAAAGTGTACACTTTATTAATAAAATTTGTACTATATATTGGTATGTTATTTATTCAAATAGAAATTTAATTATTTTACTTATTTTTTAGAAAAAAAAAAAAATTAATAGAAATATTAACAATAAAAATCTCATTTCTAGACCGTATATATGAGAACACGATCGATAAACTGGAAGCCTATACCGGTCGAAGCTAGATCTTTTAATGCTTTTAAATAATGTTTAATGTGAATTATATATATACTATATCTTGCATATATACCATATTTGTAGTCCTTCAAACTGCACACCGAATTTGGTTTTTCAGACTTATAAATATAATTAAACTACTGGAATAATACGAATTAAATTAATTGACAAAAATTAATTGACAATTTTGATGCACGGCATCATATTAGCAAGATGTTAATGTGTTGAAAAACTGTAAATAAATTTATTGCGAAAAATATTACCTCGGCCGGGAGTCGAACCCGGATCTTTTGTATTTCGTACAAGCATCCTAAGCCATTAAACTACCGAGGTGATAACAGAAATATTGTTTTGTCGTTCACGAAATGATATTTTATTTGTAATGTACAGGTTTTACCACTGAGCTTACGCGATATGGTGAAAAAAAGCGGAGATATAAATTTCTCCTCTGTACTGGTTTTGCAGTATCAAATTTTATCAAATTCTGTTATGAATAGTGATAAAACATTTCTATCAAAATATAACTATTATTATGATTATTTTTTGTTTGACTTAGTTTTTAAATAATAATCCAATAAATGTTTTAATACAAAAATAGTAACTTTCTCTATATTAACAGCAATAACAAATTTCTATTTTTATCTAAATAAATTATTTTCTCTGGAATATATATATATATATATATAACT
>NW_017257203.1:2060183-2088431 GCF_001594055.1 Mycetomoellerius zeteki
TGTACTTCAGCAAGTACATCCTGTAAAATATTACAATATATGAATTAAAATAAATTCACACATATTTGTAATACTTATAAATTAATTTTTAAAAACATTAATATTTATATATATATAGTATTATAAAATTATTCATAAATTCTATTTCCTTATTTTTTTACGAAATAAATTCATAAATGAGGTCACAAATGAGGGCATTTCACGCTGGAAACGATCGGTTGCGTATTTATGGTGAGGTACATGCCCGTAAAATAAGCTGTTAGGACATTCTGCCAATTTCTTACTCTCTACCCCCAAGAAGATTGTTCACTCTATGGCAAAAAGCATTCGTGCTCGATGTCAGCGATTTTGTATACCCACGTGGAAAACGATTTCTGCTCGGATGCAATGCAGTATTGCAATGTATCAATCTCTTTATGAAATCTTATAGCAAACTTTTCTTGCGAAAGATAATTACTCAAATTTGAAGCATTTTAGTTCTTGACAAATATTGCGTATAAAAAAAAGTTGTAATATATCTTATTATATAAAATATATAATTCACAATCAATTGTGTATAATGAAATATGTATAGTTTTTATTATGCATATATATGAATATAATATAAAAAATTTATTAGATGATATAAACTTTTAAAGGTTTATATATTTAGAGGTTTATACATAATATTATAAAATATACATGTGTATGTTTTATTACACATATATTTTTTTAAATATTACATATTGCATCATGATTTTTTTGAAAGACTACTCATAAAAATATTTATATGTATCGTGCATGCAACTTCATATTTTATTTATCGTACTATTACGCGCGACCTTGTCAACGCAAAGATACGGGTATGAGGATTCGTAATCACTCTTATCAATCAAGATCATATACCGTGATTTTCAAGATTCCAGAAGCTCGATACGCGCGAAGATTAATATAATTGATGATTTTGCACAAAGTGTCACGGCTTTTCTATATCCGGATAAATGTCGGGATTTGCTCCTCCTACCGCGGGTTGTGACCTTTCTAATATCGCAGAACAACAAATGGCATACGCGCGCGCACGTTATCGCAGCAGAACACAGGATATTAATCATGCGATTCAATGTTCTGTGTTGCATCCTTCGAGAGACAAGTCTACGAACCAAATTTCAATTTATTTCTCTCGCTGCGGAGAATAAACGCGCAATCTCTGCTTAAAATTATCTCTTTTGTTTCAAAATATAATTATATTATCATTTATTACATCATTGTTAATTAATCTTAATTACATTATTATATTTTACACACAGAAATCTTTTGTAACTTATAAATTTATTGGAATAATACGAAAATTTTATTTGACAAAATAATTGAAAATAAATATACATAGATTACTAAAAAAGTTTTATGTAAAATTTCAACTATTTCAAAATTATTCTTACGCCGAATATGAACATCCCATTTATAAGCTTAATTTTTTATATAAATTTAACATTTCTTTAATATATAATTAATGTTATATTTTTGATGAATCTTTTATTTAGTATAAAATTATAAAATAAGATTATATAAAATATACATATATATATATATATTCATATACATTAAAGAAATATATGTGTGAAAAGTTAATATTAAAATTAATGCAATGTATCGTATTGTACGATAAATTATAAACCGCCTTATTTTGAACCGTAAAGTAAAGTTTGTGACAAATAAATAATGATAATAAATATGTATCTATTTATAGTTTTTAAATTTGCTTAATTGAAATTAAATAAGATACATATATAACATAACACCATATCCAACACTGACATATAAGATGCCTTGAAGAGACGTTTTTAAAATAGACAAGCTTTGTAATGAAATTTTTCTCGTTATCTGATTCTTAATAAATGATTTTTAACCGAAATTTTGATATTTTCACACGGTTTTATAAATTATTTAACATAAGAAATATTGCTTGTCGGTGTATGTCGCACGATTTCTTGACAAAATGCGCTTTCAGAGATTTAACGCAACTCAAGAGTGTAACGGATACACTTTATCTTGGAATTCTATAAATCTTAAGATAGCGCCAAATGCATTGTTTAGCGCATTGTCACCTATTACCAATGAAACCTTCTCTAATTTCAGACTGAGAAGAAGGCAACTCGTTCGTCATACGATAAGGAACCTCGTCTCTCTCTGTTCTCCGCTTCTTCGAGAAAGTACTCGTACTCGTTCTTATCTAAGTCCACGTAAAACGAGTCGATCCAAACAGACTTGCTCCTTGTTTCATAGGATAAGAAACAAAGTAACATGATAAAAAAAAATTATCGAGTCTCTGTGTTGTACATGTAAATCACTTACATATATTATTATATTTTTCGAACAACAAAATAAATTCTTTAGATTTGTTCAAGCTTAAGATTTGAAAAGAATGGAAAAATCGAGATTTGACTTATTTCTTGATATTGACTTCTTTTTATTTCTTTACATGCACTATTTATTAGTTGAATTAAAGTTAGAAAAGAAAATAATATATTGAAACGTTAATAAGAATTCGGTTATCAATTTTGATCAATTACTAATGCCCGTTCCTACCAATGTGGTTGAATTTTAATTTCGGTTCAATAAACTCTTCATCTTTTTCTAGTTCTAAGAATTAGAAAAAGATGAAGAGTAAGTTAAATTCAAGATTAAAGTTAATCTACATTGGTAGAAACGGACATTATTGTTTTTAACTTACCGATCACTTATCGTTTCTAATTCTGACAATGACTGACTCATTATTTCTAAATGTCATCACATATGGTTATTGATTGATTGCTTTATTGTTATTTTTCGATTCTTTGTATGAAGAGTAGATATCAGTTAGTGATTTCTCTGTGAAATTTAAAATTCTAAACCATAAATCGAACCACACCCTATATATTACAAAATCGTTTGGAATTCTGCAGTGAGGTGCATTTTTATGTGATGTAATGAGTTACCATATAGAGTAGTACAGCACAACTCTCCGTTATCTTATTTTATAATTTCAGTTATAGTTTTTGTAGTTAAATTTCAACGTTATTCAATCTATTAATGGTGGCAACGGTTGGTATGTACATGTATACAATATTGTACCCAGTAAACTAGATTAAAGGGAATCAACGATCCAGTGAGCGAATAAACTACATAGATACCTATGTAAGAAAAAAAAAGAGAAAAGACAGTGGACAGAGGGAGAGGGAGAGAGAGAGAGAGAGAGAGAGAGAACTCGAGATGGTGAATTAGTTCGAAGGAAAGAGGATCGAAGGAAAGAAAATCGAGCGGAACACTCGATCGTGGTAACGGATTATAAAAGTGACCATAGGCCCGCGGATATATATCTACACATTCTACACACAAACCGTGAGTCCGGATTCTGCGGATCACCCCCGCTCTGCCTTTCTCGCCCCACCTTTCTGACATCCCGATGTTTCTCCGCGTGGCAGTCTGCATCCCTTAAGTCGGGGTGTCCCCTTGCCCGCCCTTCTAGGTATTTCCCCTCCTCCCCCACGCATTATTCATCTCTCGTTCTCTATCCTCGTCGCCCTTTTTCTCGTCGGTCCTCGTATTACTCCCTCTTTCTTCCTCATTCATTTTTCTCTTTTTCCTCTTCCTCCTCTTACTCTTACTCTTTCTCCCTTTCTTTCTCGTTTTCTTTCTCTGGTCTATTCGACGTCCCTCTTGTTCTTGTTACGTCTTTCTCGTTCCCATCAACGCGAAGCAACGTCCTCGTCGCACGAGGCTCCAGTGTGCAGCGGCCATCTTGCATACCTGAGCCTCCGCATTGCTCGTTCCTCGAGGGCAAAAGGGAGAATATCTCAGCGAGACGGCGGCGGGATGCGCGAGGTAAGTCGAAGGTGGAAGGATCGCGCGTGGAAGATGGCGAGGAGGGAAAGCTGGAGAGGTGAGTCGAGTAAGAGGGTGGGGGAGGAGAACGGGCCCACGGTTGAAGCAGCGGGCCCCAGGAAAGAGCAAGTGGGAGGGAGAGAGAATGACAGGCTTCTGCGTGATGGACAAAGAAGCCTGTATTCTGATATAGGCAGTGGTATGGCAAAATGGTAGGGGTGAGGAGGGAGGATGGGAGATGGGAAAGAGAACCGAGGTAAGAGCGAAGAAAATGAGCATTCGGAGAAAGAAAGAGGGACGAGGATAGGAAATCAAACGTTTCTTGACACGAAAGACAGGGAGGGAGAGAGAAACAGAAAAAGAGAGAGCGAGTTGTTAGAAAGAGCGAGTGGGACCATCGTGGAGCGAGGAAATGCGGTAGAACCACGGTGTTTCTCAGAGCGGACAGAGAAGGTGATATCGATAGACCATGCCGGGGTGATCGGGGCAAAGACATAGATAGAAAGCGAGAAAAAGAGGGAGAATGGAGATATAGGGAACAGGAGAAGGATAGTGAACAAGGGGTGGGGGAGAGAGAAGGCCCGATGGATCGGAGAGGGACGGCGTCAGCCAGCCCGAAGAATGCCTCTCCTGGCAGCGGCGAAGTTCTGGGACCGGCTCGGTTCAGTCGAGTCAGGTCAGCCCTCGGGAAGGCGACATTCTTCTTCACGGTGCTCACGTTTCGCGTTCTTTCGGGGCATTACGTCGCGTTCTTCGCGGTCCCGTTTCGGCGTCGTGTTTCGTTACGTTATTTCTCTTTTATTTTCTACCCTCTTATCCTTTTTCCATCGGCCCTGGTGCCGATTGCTTTCGCAGTTGCGCACGATTCATCTTCATCCCCCGATAACCAAGCCTACCCCGAGGCGCGCGCGCGCGCGCGCACGCGAACCCGTTGTGTTGCTCGTGAGATTGCTTTACGATCGGCGAACCCGAGTGAGCGCTGCATCACGATCGCGTGAACTTCCTGACAATTTCCGCGAAAGATAGCGCGAGTTCGGCGGCGAGTCGCACGAACTCGAAAGTGAATCGCGAATTCGAGTCTGTCGAAATTCGGTTAGATCGATACTCTCGTGAAAATATATCGTAAATCATATTCTTTGTGCTCCGGATATTAGATCTTGGTGTGTCCTCTGTGTAGTGTTTATGCGAGATTCTGTCGGGTTCAATTAAGCTTTAGTGATAAATTTATGGATTCTGAGAGATTTGAGTGTTTGACGTATAGCGGGATATAGAGATATAGAGATCGCCACCAAAAATCGTTGTCCATCATTTGTTACCAATCATCTCTTTTCAAGAGGAATTTCATCTTTCTAAAAATGCAATATGACAGAACGAAGCACGTGATGTAGATGCGTAGTGTGCCTGGAGCGCAAGAGCTGAAAAAAGGAAAGCAATTTCTTCAGAGGAGACTCCGTTTTTGGGAAGAAAGATATACATTTTCTCGATTCTATATCACGATTGCGAATTGTTAATCGGAAAATCGAAACGTTCCACTCTCGCGTTCGCGAAGCATTCGCGAGCATCCACGGACGCGCGTTTCGCGAGGCGCGGCTCTCGGCGGGTCACTGCCCCCTCTGCCGGGTGAAGTCTCTTCTCGTATACACTTGACTTTTAGCGGCGAAGGAAAGGAGAAGTAAAGAGGAGAGGACGAGAGAGAGAGAGAGAGAGAAAGAAAGAGAGAGAGAAAGAGAGAGAAACGGATACAGAGAAGAAGAAGAAAGACGGAAAAGAAAGCACCCACCAGCTCAGAGTTTAAATCGGGACTCTGATCCAGGTGGGGAAAAAATGCGACGCATCGCCGGACAGAGGATGGCGGTTCACGTCGTCGCGCGCGATTAATCTCCGTCCTTGGAGGAATGTCGTGGTACGTGCAATGCACCGGTACGTAGACGCGGAAGACGACAGGATTATCGCCGGCCACAACCATGAAGAAGAAGAACGACAGGTAGTGCGTAATCGGAGCGCGCGATTTTACGCCTACGACGAGTCACCGTAAGCCGAGATTTGGCTAAGGCAGGTGGGCGTGTCGCGGCGAGACAGAAGAGATGATCATAAGGAGATCGATGATCCTGACCCTTCTCCTGGGACTACTGTTAGTGGTGAACCAAAATGGCGGCCAGGTCGTCGGCCAGGACGCGGCGGCGACGGCGACGGCGACGGTGGCAGTGGCCACGTCTAATGACTACTTTACTTTGCGTAACCTACCTCAAAGAGTCACGCGGTTAGTACCACGAAGGTCACCAATGTTGCCGCAGGATAACACTGCGGCGATGGGTCTGGCGATGCAGAGTAGAGCGGTTGACACGCGGGTTCAACTCGAGATTAGGGAGGGCGAGTCCAAGGGTACCATAGTCGGCACGATACCAGTGAAGCCTGACTTTACTTACAGGTTCAATGAGCCACCCCAGGAATTCGTACTCGATCCAGAGACTGGCAAGATAAGGACGGCCATGGTTCTCGATCGCGAAGCTCTCAGCAGCGATCGGTTCGATTTAGTTGTGCTCTCGAGTCAACCGACCTATCCGATCGAAGTGCGAATTTTGGTTCTTGATATCAACGACAATAATCCAGAATTTCCGGAGCCTAGTATCGCGGTTAGCTTCTCGGAATCGGCTGTGGCCGGTACCAAGCTATTATTGGACGCTGCGACTGATCGAGATACACCAGAGAATGGTGTGTTGGACGATTATTTTATCGTGGACGGCAATACGGATGACAAGTTCCGTTTGGAAGTTACTGGGGATCCTGGTGAAACGTCATATCTGCACCTCGAGACTACTGGCAAGCTGGACCGTGAGCAGGTGGAATTCTATTCGCTCAACATCTGCGCGCGCGATCGCGGCCGACCACCGCGACTGGGTTATCTGCTGGTGAACGTGACGGTGTTGGATGTGAATGATAACCCGCCCGTGTTTTCACAGAGCGACTACGTGGTAGCATTGAACGAAAGCGCATCAGTCGGCACCAAGGTGTTAACGGTGCACGCCACCGATAAAGATTCAGAAGACAATTCTAAGCTGACATATTATCTGCCGGACAATGAGCGCAAGTTCACAATCGATCCAGAAACTGGCATGATTATGACAGCCGAGCCGTTAAAATGTCCTCAACAACGTTGCACGGTGACACGTCCAGGCGGTGGTTGCCCTAAGAGTTGCGTCATCACAGTCTTCGCTCGCGATCATGGTTCGCCTAATCAAGACGGTCGTACTTACGTGACGGTAAACCTATTGGATGCTAACGATCACGATCCTGTTATCAAATTCAATTACTTTCCACCGAATGCGGGTTTTGCCACCGTCGATGAGAACACCGCCAAGGACTCGATCGTCGCGGCGGTAGCGGTGATCGATGATGACGAGGGTTTGAACGGTGAGACTAGCGTGGAGATACGTGCCGGTAATGAGTTGGGCCACTTTCGGCTCGAGGTTACAGAGAGCTTCGACATCGTGCGAGTCGACGGCCGATTGGATCGCGAGGAGATCCCCAAATATAATCTTACAGTGGTTGCTACCGATAAGGGCACGCCGCCCAGATCTGCTACGGCCTATCTCGTGATACACGTGAATGACGTCAACGATCACGAGCCGGTGTTTCAACAAAGCGAGTACTCGGCGGTATTATCGGAATTCGCACCGATTGGCAGTTTTGTCGCTAGCATCTCAGCTACGGACGCGGATTCTGGGTTGAACGCGCGAATTTATTACGAGTTCGGTTCGGGTAATGAGCAGAATTGGTTTGCCATCGATAGTGACACCGGTTTGGTTACCACTGTGGCTACCTTGGACCGTGAGGTACAAGGTAGCATCGAGTTACACGTATCGGCACGAGATGGTGGTCCGAATACTAAATACGCGTCCACGCATCTTAAAATAACGATTCTCGACGAGAACGATGAAGTACCACGTTTTCCCGAGGACGTCATCGAAATCGCGTTGTCGGAGAACACGGCGCCCTACAGTCTAATAGCTACTCTCACAGCTGTTGACAACGATCAAGGTACGAATGGTAGCGTTGCGTACAGCTTTCATTCTAGTGTTTCGCGTGATTATTCCAAGACTT
The DNA here is from genome assembly GCF_001594055.1 of Mycetomoellerius zeteki. NCBI lineage: Eukaryota > Metazoa > Arthropoda > Insecta > Hymenoptera > Formicidae > Mycetomoellerius > Mycetomoellerius zeteki. Next base: position 2,068,125 of record NW_017257203.1, read on the forward strand.
TTGCTCTGGATGCTCTGACCGGTCAGTTGACAACCATGACTACTCTGGACCGAGAAACCATAGCAGAATACAGACTTTTAGTGATAGCAAAAGATCAAGGCACGCCAGTACAATCTTCGACTGCTACCGTGGTGCTAACATTACAGGATGCCAACGATAATTCGCCGATCTTTTATCCTTGGAAATATCTAATGTCCATCTCCGAAGATATTTCAGCAGGTACGACAATAGGTAAAGTGACGGCGACTGACGCAGATGCTCGAGAGAATGCTCAGGTGAAATACACTCTGGAATCCGGCGGCGAGGGTCTCTTCGTAGTGGAGGAGAGAACCGGTGAGATTGTTCTGCAAGGTTCTCTACGGGCTGCGCATAAGACTCTTTATGAGTTAATAATCTCAGCGAAGGACATCGACAATCAGGTGGCAGCCAGGAATGCTGTAGTAGAGATTATACGCGAGGAAGATCTGGAGCACCTCGAGTTCGACACTTACAACGGCTATGAGTTTCGTGTTCTTGAAGATCACGGGGATTGCGATTACGTTACGTCTGGTAATCGGGAGATTGGCTCGGTACACGTTACGCAATACGGCAACACGGGTAAAGTGAGCTATGCTATAGTATTTGGTGATCCTAAGGGTAACTTCAGAATCGATGAGAATACCGGCATCATCAGCACCACTGGCTGCCTGGATCGTGAGCGTCTCTCTTATTACAGCCTACAATTGTCAGCGCGTACCAATCTCGCGTACGGCCAAACAATCGTTAATATTACAGTGCAGGATGTTAACGATAATCCTCCGAAGTTTCCCAGGGGCGAGTGGGGTGACGAGATTCTACAGGAGAACGCGGCGGTGGGACAGGAAGTGTGCCTTGCCCGGGCCAGAGATCGCGACATCGGCGCCAATTCCAGGATTGTTTATTCGTTAACACATAATCCAGACGGACAGTTCAGAGTCGCCGAAAACTCTGGCATTATCTATCTGAATAAACCAATTCGTGTACCGCCTGGTACAATCCTCCATCTAGAGGTGACTGCGACTGATTCCGGCAGACAACCACTGTCCGCTCAGTACCAAGTTCGAGTCACGATCGAAGATGTCAACGATCATACACCAGTTTTCCGATTGAGCAGCTATGAGACTTCACTATCAGAATCTACGCCAGTCAACGAACGTTTCTTTTCGCTAACAGCTCAAGACGCAGATCTCGGCAACAACGGCAGGATATTATATAGCATTACCGATGGCAATGCGGAGGGCCGCTTCGGCATCTTCCCGGATGGCCAGTTGTATGTGAAAAATGAGCTTGATCGCGAGGAACGAGACTATTACGCGCTCGAGGTTACTGCATCTGATCAGGGTAGCCCATCACGGAGCTCTGTGGTCCCGGTGGTGGTACACGTGATTGATGAGAACGACAACGCGCCCGAGTTTACCAATAGTAGTTTCAGTTTTCATCTACGCGAAAACGAGCCGCCTGACACCTTCGTCGGCAAGTTGCTGGCTACTGATCGCGACGTTGGTCGTAACGCTGATCTCATATTCTTACTCCCGCTCATTCAGAGTGATTTCGTGGTCGATCCAAGGAATGGTTTCATCAGATCACAGCACGTATTCGATCGTGAACTCTTAGTAACCAATACTAGCAGCAATTACATCAATTTGGAAGCCACTGTTATAGACAATGGCATTAATCGCTTGCGTGACCGCGTCAAGGTCACCATCTATATCACCGATATTAACGACAATGTGCCACAGTTCCAACGTCTACCTTATCGGGTACAAGTGAGCGAAGGTGCCGCGATCGGCACGCAGCTGCTAAGAGTCTACACGACCGACGCAGACGAGGGCTTGAACGGAGATGTGTTCTATTCGTTGGAGGACGGCAATCAACATGGCCATTTCATGATAGACGAGGCCACCGGGCAAATCTCGCTGATGAAGGAGCTTGATCGTGAAATGTCTGATACCTACGTGCTGACTGTTGTGGCACACGATGCTGGTTTGGAGATACGATTGTCATCTAGCGCGACTGTTCATATCGAAGTGCTCGATGAGAACGATAACGTGCCGTTCTTCGTCGACAACAAGTCGAGAATTTCTGTGCTGGAGACTATGCCAATCAACACCGAGCTGTTGCGTTTCAAGGCCACCGACAACGATCTCGGACCCAACAGCGAATTGGCATTCGCTATATCGGCCGGTAATAAGAGAGACACGTTCTATATTGATCCGCTGACCGGTATTCTATATCTGAGAAAGCCACTTGATTACGAAGAGCAGATACGTTACACGCTTAACATCACATGCAGCGATGGAGGTCATCCACGGCTCAGTTCGGTCACTAGCCTAATCGTCGAGGTGATCGACACCAACGACAATCCGCCGGTGTTTCCAAACACTGCAATAGTACGTCAGATACGCGAGGGTATCCTCGTGCGAACGCCGATTGTCACCATTACCGCCGAGGATCCAGATTCAGGTGATAACGGAGTGGTTAGCTACTCGATCCTTAGCCAGGAACCGCAGGATCAGATGCGACGTTTCGGTATCAATCCATCGAGTGGTGTGATCCATACGTTGCTTCCAATTGATCGCGAAGAGGTGGATACTTTCAATCTGGTGGTGGTCGCTACCGATCAAGCACAACCACCAAGTGCACGGTTGTCTGCCGAGAAACAAGTGATTGTGTTCGTCGAGGATATCAATGACAACGCGCCAATCTTCGTTAGTATGTCGGCGGTAGTGTTACCGCCTCTGAGGGCTGGCAACTTCAACTATCATCAGACCGAAGATATTCAGATCATGCAACTGCTGGCTCGTGATCTTGACTCTAGCACTAACGGCCTGGTGACGTATGAATTACTCCGTTCTAGCGTCAACTATTCGAACATGTTCGAGGTTTATCGTAACACCGGTGAGCTCATTATGAAACTTCCGCAATCATCCTCAAAAGGTAGTCTCTTCGAACGAGCTTCCTTCAAATACCAAGTAGGTGTCCGAGCGACGGACGAGGCGGTCCAGGCGGAGCGTCGTTCGTCTGAGACTTACGTGACCTTGATCGTGCCGGGCGAGGACGGCGACGATCAGCCGATTTGGGAGCATCAGGGTCAGATTGAAGGTAACGTTTATGAGAACGAGCCGATCGGCACGAGTATACTGCGCGTGAGCGCGTGTAGTCGTCAATCCAATATCGAGCTCGAGTATTACGTGACGAACGTGACCGCCGGCGACGGGCCCCAAGTTGATCGGCTATTCGACATCGACACGAAGACCGGTGTGCTGTCCACCGCGGCCCAACTTGATCGTGAGACCGGCGTCCAGTGGTACGAGGTGGAGCTATACGCCATCGGCATCGGCGGCACCAAGCCCAGTACGACGTCCACCAAAGTAAGTCCGTACCGCTTGGCTTTTTGATTGATCGTCCCGGTGATATTAATGATGCTTCCTTCGTCGGCTCCTGAAAGATATTCGGTGCTTTTTGTGTGCCGTGCCACTTCCTCGTCCCGCGCGCTCGCCCCGCGTAATGTAATTTCTCGATTGCCGGATAAGACCTCTTCTCGCGAAGCGGGTGAGTGAACGGGTGAGTCAGGATTGTCGTTTGAGATACCCATTGAGATACCTGTTTTTTATTTCATAGATAATTTTTATACATTTACTTTTTCTAAACTGTGCAGATGCTAATGTAAATAATTAAAATATACACACACATATATACATATATATGTGTTAATAGCAATATATGTCTCTTTTTTGTGTATATAATTATATATTGCATTCGAATTTTCCGGAGAAGCAAAAGGAATAAAATTGCAGTTATATTATGTATTGTATAATTACATGTGTGTACGTAACTGTAATTATTTTTATTTCTGCTTCTTCGAAAGATTCGCATTCAATATATAAGAATAAACTATTAATAAATTAATTCTCACTTTTAATGAGAATGCCGCATGGATTCGGGGACACGTACACTCTCTCTGAGATTTAGTTTTTCTATTTCATGTACTTTCGTATTACCGTTATAATTAAATGTACAGTAAGCTGATTTGTGAAACACAGACAATAATTTTACGCTTATGATTGATTATTCAAAAGATATTAATGATGTATCAGATATGGAAGGGAACTTTATTAAATCGGATGTGTATACGGACATGTGTAATTTCTGAACAAATTGCTAAAATACATTTCCTTAAACATTGATGTTATTGATGCGAAACATAAATATTACAATTATCAATTATATATATCGACTTTTAATGTTTATTTAAATATTCTTTATTTGTTATATAATTTATTACATATAGTTATATCTTATAAAAAAAGTAATAATAATTTATAATTTAATTTTTGAGACGCAGTTTTCTTTAAGCTCTTAAGGTTCGTATAGAAAGAGTAGACAATAGCGAGAAATTTGTGATACAAAAATGACTTTTAATACATTTTGATTCATATATCACACTCAAGGATAGCAGTTAATAATCAATAGTTACAAGAGGAGTTTTGATACGATATTATTACTGAAAAAATTACAACTTTTGGGAGCGGAGGATTTCACTATTAATCTTATCTCTATTCATCTTTTCTTTGGACGCTATTTCCGCGTTCATTAATTTCTCCTTCTCACTCTCGATGACATAATAATTAGAGCGACAACGTATACGCGCCGCGTGTCTTTCACCAGACAAGCGATAATTCGACTGACTGAGAATTGTGTTACGCAACAATACCCTTAATGCAATTAAAGCCGACGATAGAGTGATACACAGAGAGATAAAAGGAATGAGAAAGAGAGAGAAGTGACGAAGGGAGTAAGGAAAAGAGAAATCTTTGGAGATGAGAAGCGATGGATGGAAGGACCAACACGCGCACGGGGAAAAGGACGTGTTCCTCTCGATAGCGAGAGAAAGAGGAGGTAAAGAAGGAGGCGAAGAAAGAGGAGAAGGAGTGGACAAGGTGGAGGAAGAGGGGGAGGAGGGGAGATCGTGAATACGAACGGTTTACAGCCGGTTCAGTGCTGCATAAATAGGGCTTAGGACCCGGGACGTTTTCTCAAATTACAGGGCGCGTTTCAAATTTATACGAAAGCACCACACCGCGCCGCCACCGCCACCGCTACCACCGTCGCCGTCTGGTCTCGTTTTATTAGAACGAAGCATATCCTAATTAATTCGAGCTTTTTTACTCTGCACTTGTACAGGGTGTCTCACAATTTGCAATCTTGTCTTTATAGTGATAGAATTTTAAAGCAATTTGGCTATTCTTCATCGAAGATGTCGAGATATTAATAGTTTGAGAAAAGCAGCTGGATGATAGAATTGTGTATCTCGTTTTTAAAAATAATTTTAGTAATAAAAATTAAAATTTTAACATCTTTTTTTTTTTTAAATGATATCAAAATAAAATTACATTTTCCTATTAATCTATCAGTTCATTACAGAAATTTATTAAGGTATCTCTTTTATTGTGCATCAATTAAATGATTTTTAACATATTTTGTAATGAATTCTTTACTCTTAAATCTTGACGAGGAATTTTTGAAACTTTGATTAAATTTTCTCCTTACAACATTTAATTTAAATTTATTGATCTCATTCTTCTGCTATTTAAATTTTCATAAATCTGGATTTAGAGAAAGCCGTAGGCTTAAGGATTAACCTTAAGCAAAATTATTCTATTCTGTTTTTACTTTGCGTAAGGGATTACCTAGAAAATCGGGAATCTTTCGAAATCGATATTCACATGGTACCGATATTCCATTCGCGCTCCTGCCACATCTTGGAATTGGAGGGCAGGGAAACGGTGGATGGCGAGAGACGAGGAAAAAGAGACGGTTGTAACGGGAGAGAAAGAGAAAGCGAAAGAGAGAGCGGGAGAGGAATAAACGACAAGATGAACCGCGTGCCAGGAAATCAACTCGGATTCGAGTTCAGGCCTCTGGCTCTCTCTTTCTCTTTCTCTCCTCTCTCTCCCGGTAGTTCGAAGACTTGAGAAAAACTTGATCTCGGATGAGCGAGCGCAGCCCTTACCTTTGCGCTCGCGCGAGCGCCGGGGCCTTAGGACCGCTGAGAAGCGCACAGTCGGTCCCATCTCTACCCCTGGTGTGCGTCAACGCCGCTTTATTTCTGAAGATCCTTTCCTCTGTCCTTCCCCCCTCCCTCCATTTCTTTCAAGCCGCCTACCGTCGCCCTTGGCTTCTCTTCGTCTTCGTCTACACATTTATTTCTCTTCTTCTTAAATTTAATCTTTTATTTGGTAATGTTGTTTTCGAGAAACATGATTCTTTTATATTGTACTTCATGTACCGCCTTTTGCTATTATATGATGAAGTTCCAATCGATGTTGCTGTCGAGGTAACAAACAAAGAGTTGGTTTCTCTTAGCTTGAAAAAAGTTTGTAGAAGTCAGCTACAAAAAAATTGAATAAATATAAAGGATTACAAATATTTTCTTCGAATTCCCTTTAAATAGACACCGAGTTCTAGTTTGAGATTATATGTTTTTAACTGCAATCGAAAAAATGTCTTTCAGATTTCGTCCTATTCAAATAAAATCATAAATAAAACAAACTGATACATCTATATAGCAATTACTGGTTTATGAAAACCAATAAAAATTGAATTTTTGATAAAAACTTTTTTTTTCTCGAAAAATGATATATAATTTTAGCAATTTGTCTTAATATAAAAAGCATACCTTCTCTTTAATATTACTGATTATTTACGAATTATGATTCCAATGCTCCTAAAACCTCAGTCTCAATATATGTAATAATGTAATAAATAGCATCTCTCTTTCTTTTTCCGTCTCTATTTCTCTTCCTTTCCTCTCGTCGTATCTTTTTCTTCTCCCACCTTCATCATTCGCTATGGGATCCACGACTCTTCGGGAATCGCCGACTCTGCAGTTCGGACGTTTTTGTTCCGCTTTCGGGGCTCGTTCTTTTCTGGTCTCGCGCACCGCGCGTCTTCGTGGCCTCCCCGGGGCCGTCCGAGGGCCCGGGTCCTTCTCGGGCTACTTCTCCCCCGCGCTCCCTTACGGGCCAAAACTGTCCTCTTTTTCGTCGCACGGACGGCATCATCGGGCTTCATCCACGTCGACAGCTTTTTGTCCGGTCCCCGAAGATCACGGCGGGGTTGTGAAGGCGGCATACGGAGTCATACCGACGAAACACTCAAGCAACGCCCTTTGTCTAACCCTTTGTGCGACGGCATTTCTATCTGCGAAGGCCGCGCTTCCCACGAAGCGTGACTTCAATTATCGCGCAATGGGGTTCGCGTCTGGGTCCAGAGACGTACGGCGAAGTATATATCCCGCGATGCCGCTGCGCCGATGACTTCAACGCACGTGTGTTCAGCGTTCGTGCCTGGAGTCCCCTGTAACGCAATAATTTTCTGCTCACGCTGGATATACTCGACTTCGAGATCCATTAAATATACAGGGTGCTCCGGAATTCTACCAGATGTTCTTCTAATCTCTCTCGCCAATTTAGTAACATTTTTTACCGTTTTTCACGTTTAACCTTGTTGCATCTTTAAAAACAAGTTACAAATTAAAATTCCATGAATGGATAAAAGCCATTTGAACTTAAATTCTATTGAATATTATATTACCATTGTTTTTTCTATCCTAAAGTTTATCGTATATTCTTTATTTTCAATATTTTTAGAAATTACAAATATTACGATATTCTTGTTGAACAAATGAATTGACCAGAGAACCTATAGCGACAAGAATTTCCAAAATATACAAAAAGAAAAATAACATCGTTGGTTTTTTTATAACTTCTTAAAACCGTTAGATGATCATGACGTGTCATAGTTATATTAGTTTAGAATCGGTTAAGAAGTTAGTTGAAGTCACGACGTACTATCACGCGTTTGTTGTGTTCGAACGAGAACGTCGACAAGAAGTAAGTGGCACGTCATTTAATTTAAGGAAGTGGCTGCGGACGTGATGTTAACGTATGTCATGAAGGTGTAAGATTCGAATCGCTAACCCACACGTCCGTCCTCACCAGCCACGGGTGGGTTCCACGCGAAATGTAGGCGTGATACTCATTTTTCCAGCCGATAAATTTATCTACAGACGGGACGGAACGAACGAACATAATGTCGGCGCTAACGTACGCGCGCGAGAGCGGGAGCGTCTAATAATAGCCGGCAATAATTACGTCGACCGTCGTGATTAATAATGCACGGTTAAACGCGTTAAACCCCGCAATTAACTCTTTCTATTTCGCGATCTCGCGCGGTCGTTACGCGATCGCTTCAACTGTTTGTAGATTATTTGTTATCCGTTACATTGCGCGAGAGCGATGCGAAGGTATAAACTACCCCTGTGTGACGTGGTCCATAAAATGACAGTTCACACGTGATTTAAAAGCCTCAATCAAGAGTCTCTTTCATATTGAAAGCTAATGGAAACAGAAGCGAGATCGAATTGAGCTGAATTAAATAAGGTTAAGAGAGAGAAAGAGATTAAAATAAAATACATTAAATTTTTATCGACATGATGTTATATGTCAAGCAAGGAATTTTTAATTCGTTTTAATGATTCTCGTAATTTTTCTACATTAAAGCACTCTTTAGTAATAACTCAATAATATTTCATAAACTTTTTTTATTTCTCTCTTTTTATTATTAACCTAGTTTCATTTATTTTTCAGAGGAACAAAAGATGTATAAAATAAAAAGAGATTTCGATAAACATATTTTGATAAAAACCAGGTCTTGTTAATATTATCAGGAAAATTGATTGGTCGCGTTTGTCTGTTATATTTTTACGATAACTATCTAAATTCCATGTAGTTATTGAACGATATTTACATGTCTCTCTCTGTTTCTCTCTCCTCTCTCTCTCTCTCTCTCTCTCTCTCTCTCTCTCTCTCTCTCAATTCACTTTATCACTATGTATCAATATCGAGATACAATCAGACGTTTGTGGCATGCGACGTTTAACTGGACTCGAAATCTCGCTCGTTAGTTAAATATTACGATTGTCATTTAATATTTCTGTATCCTGATCGGATGGAAAAAATCAATCTCTTTCCATATGGCACGTCCGTTATAAAAAAAAAGAAAAAAGAAAAAAAAGCGTTCGCGAATTTGCAATTTCTACTTAATTATTTAAGACGTTTTTACTGGCAATTAATTATACTCAGATATGATCTCATATCTGTATCTGCTCGCGGTCGCGACTTTTCGGTGCCGCCTCTCACGTATTAGCAAACCATCAGCTACTGATTCGACCAGTTGATGTCTCGATCATCCGTCATCTCCACTTTAATTTGAGTACGTGTGACCTTCTCGCAGTACACGATCAAAAAATAAATGATAAAGCGCACGAAACTGTTGAATCGTCATTTATTATAATTTCTTGTCAGTGGCAGTTTTCAATATTTGCTAGAACAGACATATTTTATATATTTCTGTGTGTATTACGGTGTCGGTTTTTGAAAAAGAGAAAGAATTAATTAAAACTTCATTTTCACTGTTTAAGCGATTTAAAAATTGTTTCATTTTGAATGGGCGTACTTTTGTAAAATTTTTAACAAGTCAGGAATAGCCTTTTTATTTAATGCTGTCAATCAATGAAGTCTTAAATACATCCTAGATGATACTTTTGCACATATAAAACTTACGAGAACGAAAATATTTTACTTTTGATAAATATAATTATAATGTTTAATTTTATATATTAAAATTTCATGATCGTTATTAAATAACGATCATAATATTGCTATAACAAATACAGTTATAACATTTAATTTCTTGTTAGAGTTTTATGAGCGTTATTATATAATAGCTTCAAGTTTTCTATGAAGAAGGATATAAAGAAGGATATTAAGTTAGTAAACGTGCATCCCTGAAACTTCAAGAAATTTAAAAACAGATTTGAGTTCGTCGGTGGTATGATTGTACAACTTCCCGTCCACTTTCGTGTCGCCAGTATTCTAGTTCTTATCGCCGTTACTTGTTCCGTTGTCGGTCCCGCACAGAGAATAGCAGCGTTCGGTCATCTATCTGTTAATGAACCCTCCCAGCGGCAGGTTTTATGACGCGGATTATAGAGAAAACGAACAAATTTCCGATGATACATTTATACAGTGCGCGCACGCTGCGCTCGATCCGACTTACGACGGCCGGGATAAAGAAAGAAACGCGGGAGAGATGGCATCTTTAATGCTACGCTAATCTACTCTTGCTCATCATCATCATCCACCGCCGCCGCCGTCGTCGCCGCCACCGCCACCACCACCGCCACCACCACCGCCGTCGCCCTCTGTCCGTCTGTCTCGTCGCGCTGTTGTTCGCCCGCTCGTAATCACAATCGTCATCCCGCTCATTTTTCAACGTCTTCTTTAGAAGGGCACAGCAAGAAAAAGAATCGGAACTGGACAGGGCAGGGAGAGAAATCGAATCAGCGGGTGTGAAGTATAGCGCGTGTGGAAGTGTGTTTCTTGGCTGCTTATCACCGGAGCTGATAAGCCGAGTTGGAATTCGTCTCGATTTGCGGAAATTCGAAACAAGATTTAAAAATAATAAATAAATTTTACGTTCTATGTGATCAAATACGTATACAAGTTTAAGAAACGAATTATAGATTTTATAAATACAATAAAACGCGAACGTTTCATTAATATCTATTCTCATAGAAATTTAATATCATACTGACCAATTAATCACTTAGGTATTTTCAGTATTAAAAATACTATAATATTGTTAATATCGCTTTGAATACTAAAAATAAGCGATTAATTGGGCAGTACTGGTATTAAATTTCTAATAATGTACTTAATCAACTTTGCGCACTTTGCTAGATATTGGCTTACGTTATGTGAACAATCATTCATGTTAGTGCCTATAATACTTGTTAATGTTGGCAGCGTCGTCTGGAGCCGCCTTTAGATATACGTGGGAAAATATTCGCGAATGTTCAAATGATATCAGTTAATTGAGCAAATGTATTCACGACGACGCGACGCGAGGAACTCGTACAGTATAAAAGTTTGCAGCAACATTGCAACGTTTCTGTGTTATTGCTGAAACGTTGTTACTGGTATAATTTGTGTTATGTGTGGGGTATATCGTAGAAAAAAGATAGTTTCCTTTTTAGAGAGCGGCGAGCAGCTATGATACAGCATCGGCAACGTCTAATATCTCGTGATATACCCCCGGACTCGATCGTTGGGGAATGCAGATCTTAACGTCGATAGATTTTTCAAGGCCGACATTTTTGACGGATTCGACGGCCGGGTTTCGCGACGGTGCACGTATGGCTGAAATATTATTCCCGCTCCGGGCCGGACCGGATCGGGCCGGGATTGTCGCCGTGGAAGTACTCGCAGCGGGACGCAACAGCGACTTCGAGATTCGTCTATTGAAATCATACGAGGCGTCTGCCACGCCGCGCGCACAAAAAGGACGAAATTCCAGAACCGCATACCGTTTCTCCATGGACCATCGTTCGAGGGAATATCTCCCCAAGATCTTTCGCTCTCTTTCTCTGTCTCCTTCTCTGTCTTTCTCTTTTTCTCTATCCTTCTCTTTTTCTCCCGCTGGCTCCATCAAAGGACCTCCACTTCTACTGCCACTCAGCTCATCTGAAAACGCGCGGGCACATTGTATTGCCCATAATCTCTACCTGCTTGTTCCTCTCCCTTGGACACTTCGATGCAAACACTCACCCGCGCCTCTCAGCCAGGTACAAGCGAGACACCTCACTAATTCGTCGGTGATCTGACGAATCCCGCGATTACGGCCGGCGATGGAGAACCCTTTGTCGATCTGTGTTACATTTATAAATAGGTATATCTCTATAGTGTCAGTCTCTCTTTCTCTCTGTTTCCTTCTGTCACTGGGACATTTAGATATTTGCTGCTATACACGTAATAACTTATAATTTTTAATTAGTAACACATGGATACGTATAAAGAAAAAAGAAGTAATATATATATATATATAAAATGAAAAATGTGGGAATTATATAAATACGAGAAACAAAAAAAAATCAGTTTTGCGTTTATTGTCGTGTGTTGTGATTATTCTACGTGAAAAGAATATACATTTGTCGCTTAAGTTTCAGCATATTTTCCGTTTATGAAAATGTAATATAAAAAATAAAATATGAATACAGTTTGCATGTATTATATTCTTTAATTTATTATTTTCACTAAAATTGAAAAAAGAATTTATTTTTTTAGATTTCTTATTTCTCAAAGCCTATCTCTCCTTGGATAATAAAAACAAAACTTTTAGCATTTTGTCGATAAGTTCTTCAAGTGTGTGTGTGTGTGTGTGTGTGTGTGTCTTAATAAAAAACTTGTGTGTAATTTGATGCTTAATTTCTGCGAGAATATTATTCACATAATGTTTTCTTAAATGTTTATTAGTGTCTAATATAAAATTTGAAATTGATATTTCTTTCAATTGATGTACCTGATATTCATTTATTAAAGAAATTTATTCATAATTTTCTTTTATAATTATTTTTTAAATTTTTGACTTTATTGAATACTTTTATAACAAAAAATAAGAGAGTATATCATACTTCCACATAATTCCATATTTTATATATGAAAAGTGGAATTATTAGCAAAAAACTAAAACGTGCTGAAACGCTTGAAACTTTTGAGCGATGAAGTAGTCTTATGAAAAATGATAGAAAACTGTTACGATGAATAAGAAACTAATATTCTAATAATCTAAATTGTTTCAGGCTAAGATAAAAAATATTTAAATGTATATTACATAATTTGTTGACATTTATTACATGTAATATTACGTTGCGTCACGTGTTTCACAAGAACGCTTCGTACGTGTGCTGCAGGTCCCTATTATTCAAATCGCAAACCCGACGTGAAATCCAAAGTGCCCATCTGTCACAGTCGTGCGTGCGATATGATAGATATTTGAATATTAATCTCCCCCGTTTCGGAATGCTGTTCCCGCGCGCGAAACTGTCAGATTTGTCAAATCACGTTTGCCTGTTTCTCGCATCTCTCCGCTGGAATTAATTTCCATAACCCGCGCGGCGGAGTTCGCCTCTTACGAAATCCTCGCCGGCGAGGAGCATCTAATTGGCGAGCGCTTCGCTCCTTCTTTCACGTAACGGATTTTCGATTGCGCTCCTTAAATTCGCGCGGCTCGCAAAAAGCCGTGCCATCTCTTTTCCTCTTTCGCTCGCGACCACCGCATCGAGAAGATATACGCGCAGTAGAAGAAGCGATATCAGAGTAACCGCGAGCAACACAGCTCGGACATGTCGGCTGATTATTGCCAGACGCTAATGAGGGAAGCCGCAGACGTTACGTGCGCACATCCCAAATCAACGAGTAATGCGTGCCTTAATTAATTCGAAAACGGTACCGGCTATGTCACTGCGCCACGATGGCGGATGCTACGTGATCGTTTCCATCGGTATTCGAGAATATCGCAGTTATCGCAGTGTACGGTATTACAATGTTAATAATTATGATAGGTCCTGTAGTATCCGGTACGACATTTACGTTCGAATTAAGAAAAAAAAATCGGTAATTTTTACTGTGTTAAAAAATTAGAAAAAAATGCTGAATGAATCAATGATGGGAAAGGAGAGAGTCAATGTCGCTTCCTTATATGACCGTGATTATTAGCTGTGATATTACGTCGCAATGTAATTGTATTAATTTATTAGTTCGTTGGATAAACGACGTTGACAGCGTTATTTTAAAAATCTCTACTTATTTATCATTTATTAGATATATTATTAATTATATATAAATATAACATATAATAATAATAATAATAGAAGAGAATGTCATTTGTTTCCTTAAATAAGAATTATTGCCAGAATAAAATATTAATAAATAAAAATTCTTGCTCTCTCTCTCTCTTTCTCTCTCTCTCATAGCTACAATCGAGATAATCTCTGATAGAATATCTGATTCGACAAAAATGAGATATATGTTCTTTTTAGAACACGGTATTGCTATTTTTTTACATCTCGGCGGTTGTTGTGTCTCAAGAGATTTTATTTTTCAGCGAATATAAAAGAATGATTTACGACGTTTCGAGCTACACTTCCAATTCACGAATTTCCGATACAATCTCTTTTTTCGTGACTGCGTCTTTTTGTAGTTAATTCCGTGGCTATTTCCCGATATTCATTGTGTTCGTAATTTCTACCTGCTTGTCCATCTCGATCAGAGATTTGATACGAACACACCCATTATTGTACGGACACAGATTTTGTATCGATGGTCCAGGTATCGGATATTTTCTAACAAGAGGACAGTCCTTAATCCCGGTTTGTACGGTGCTAGATTTCGCAGCTGAAGCCCATTCACCATTGATTTTTACACGTTAGACTAAAATGTCTTGAGTCAAGACTCGTGCAGTCTTGTGAATGATTGGGTTCATTTTGTGGAAAGGACCATTCAATCGATATACGTTGAAAAGCTAAAAGGAAGATTAACCATTCAAGAAATTTTAAAGTCCAGAATTTTTAAATCCAAAGTTCAGAGTTTTAGTTTCGAGTTAACGTTCTAAAACTTGGAACATCCAAAATTCTATACAACTTTTGGTCACTTCGTGGAATTCGATAATTTATCCGTTCAAAATTTCAAAGTATTCGTAAGATTAGTGCTCAGAATCGAAAGCTATATAAGCATTTTAAAGGAATGAGGAGCAAATTCGAAGATTCGAAGAATTCTAAATTAAAAAGTGCCGAAAGATCGAAATCTCTGAGGTGACGTCGTTACAAGCCAACTTGGGAATCACTCATTACGCCACTATGACCAGCGAACAAGTTTTTACGAGCATCCGCCAGATTACAAGGGAATAAGGCGATCCGAAGCGAAACAGTTCTGACTTACATCTGTATCCTTATGTGATTTAAGGAATCGTGGCCGAGTGGTCGGCGATCGCGTATCGCCGAAAAAGTTTTGGATTACGGACATTATTCAATTAAGAGCTTGTTGTGCTTTTCAAAACGTTATTTGGATGGTGGTCTCGCCTTTCCTTTTTCTTCCTGAAAATTAGCAAATGAGTCCTCCGGCGACGAGAGGATACATTTTGCAGAAACGTTTATAAACCACGTACATTTGCTGAGCTCCATTTATTTGTGCGAAGGAAGTACTTTTTTCCTCTGTATAGCAAAAAATTAAGGTAGAGGCTAATAAATGAGTCATTTTTCGAGAAAATGATTCGTACACACTATTAAGTTTATAATGTCGAATTATACCCAACTTGAGTTATTTTTAATCATTTCTACAAATCGCCACTGCTCTTACTCAGTACGTCATTAATTTAATTAAAAATGTATTAAATTTAATTTTTATTATTTACTAAATATTATGTTAATATACAAGTGTTTACTTTGAAACTAACCACAGAAATGAATTAATTCACATTGAACACACATAGAAATTAATTGACACCTAAGGACATCTCGTTTAACTCTAACAATAAGTATGAGAAATACAAATGTAATGATCGTGTATTAATATGTAGAAAGATATAAAATATACATGTAAAATTAGGTAAAAATTCATACATAATCGTAACAATAACGCCGCAATTACGGATAGTTCTGTAGCGAAATGGCAATGTTCCGATCAATTCACCCTCACCCCTCATTTCATTTCGAGTTCGTTACAGTTGTCTCTCGTCACATCGTTGATTTTTTTCGCTAAATCAACTTTAATTACCCAGCCGGATCGACGGATGAAACGCACCGGTTCGTGCGCGACGACAACGATTCCGGGGATGCTCTCTTAAACGGTGCGGTGGAAAGAATGATTCCCCGAAGTCGGTATCTTTTCATAATCAGGCGACCTTCGCATAGTGATCATTCCTGGGAACTATGTCCTCGGTAAAATACTACTTGGCTGGTCCTCCGCTTTTTATCGCAGTTGGCTCAGAAGCGCGCGCTCGCTAATGACCGTCAGATACGGTGGTGCCCCGTCGTTTCGGGGGGGACCGAGCGGCACACGCATCCACCGATTTCGTCGAGGAGCCCTGTACTCGCGACGAAGAAACTCGCGCAAACTCGTCCGATTATGCTCGGCGTGCTCCTTTTGTCCCGATAAATCCGGACGAGACGCTTGAACAACGCCGCGTGATTATTCGCTAATTGTGGAAATTGTGCACCGGGTCCGCGAGCATAAAGACCTAATCTCGTCTGGTACTAAGTACTTGGGAATTTACGATCGTCATGTCGCGATATATTATACATCCTTGACGATATTCAATTCTCGCGCGCAGCGCGGTAGTGAATTTACGAGCTCGAGAACACTACACGTACACGACGTTTTTGCGTATATATATATATATATATATATATATAAAAGCGTGTTTATTGTAGGGATGTGCGATTTCTGGATCAATTTGCTGAAAATTCATTTTTTGCAAAAAGATCGCTTCGAAAGCGATTCCTTACAAAGAGATTGATTTAAAATAGCCCCTTTTAGTTCATCAATTTTTCGTAAAGATCGGTTTAAATTCTATTGTCGTTTGGGAAAATTGATCTTTTGGAGATCGGAACATCTCTAAAATTTCATATCAAAATTACATTTGTAATAATAACAATATTTTTATTACTGACTATGAAAATCCTGAGTTTTATTTGTTTCAAGAGTTCGATCTAGTTTCTAGTATTTTCCTCGCATATTTATCGAGATTCCAACGTGTCGTGAGGTAACAACTCGATCCAATTACTTTGCGCAATTCGTTCTGTACAGATTATATTAGAACGGTGGAAGTTCTCACGTAAGAATATATCATGATGTGAATTGAGATCTTCTGAACATTGAGGGGAAAATACAATCAATGTAGATTGGAAGTTACTAAGCCATTTCATATTCTAAAATTATTCCAGATGATCTGTAACTCAAAACGAACTTAGAATAGAATTCGATCTATAATTTTACATGTCGAATATAAATATAGATTGGAAAATCTTATGTCATAATTATAATGTGATATCAATTTCCGATTCAATATCAAGTTATGTATAAAAATTTGTTTCAGATTCTTGTCGTGGATTATAAACATTAAAATGAGTTTAACATCGACATTGGTTTCAGCGATATGATCGTATCTTCGGTGCAACCAAGTGCAACTTTAACTCGACTTTTCACGGTTAGATGAATCTTAAAGCGGCATATCCGCGTGTCATAACCGCGCGATATTTTATTCTTTCGGCACGTTATCTTGCATAAAATTGATATATCATGAGACTCACACGAATATACTTCGCATACGATCGCGATTATTTAATAAGCATGTGAAGGACGTGTTGTGAATCGGATTCAGTGATCGGCACCGCGTCAGCCGGTTTGCCGTGCTAGGATTTCACTCGGCTGCGAATCGCTTCTCACGTCCGAGCCTGTAATTAGTGGTTCGCAGATTGGTGCACGCGTCGTAAAGTACCGATCCGAGGAAATAAAATCATAACTTTCTTAACGCATTTTGCATAGAGGCAATTTCTGTTTCAGTAGCAACGATTGCGTCGTTACTTCCTTATTCCAGATTCGTCAATCAGGTAGCACCGCGATTTTATTATTGACTGAAATCATTTCGATCTTCGTTCTCTATCCAAGTACGTCTTACTTGTCACGTTATATTTTATTTACATATTTTCAAATCCTGGTATTTATTCATCTACCTTTTTATTTTACTCCTTTCATGTCAAGTAAATGTTTTACATTTTATAATCTTTTTTCCTAAGAAATATGTAAATAAAAAGTAGATATTAAAATAAATTTATTTCCGGTTTCGATTCCCAGCCAAAGTAATATTTTTTGCAATAAGATTATTAGCAGTTTTTCAGATAATTATTGATATCAAATAAAGTATGTAAGTTCTAGATGCTTATTAGCATAAAAAATTATTAAATTGCTTATTAATTTAATAAGATGATATTATACTCTGGTTCTGTTCATGGCGTTCTTAGATCGAAAAATATTTCAGCGCGCAGAATCTAATTGTATATAAATTCGCATAAGAAATATTTAAGCACTAAGATCTTGCTTTGACTGAATATAGGACTTTTCGTATTTAATTAAATTTATTTCATTTCGAAACTTCTTAAACGGAAAGATCACAAAATTTGCTTTTATACACACACACACACACACACATAATATTGTACGTGTATATATATATATATATATATATACGTTTCTCTCTGTCTACCAGCAGGTAGCGATGCGAAAGGAGACACGATCACGAGCATACGTGTAACGTAAAGTCAAATGACGCATGGCCCCCGGAGAGAGATTCGATTTCGGGTTTGGTTTGGGGCTCGGTCCAAAGTTCTACCGACTATCACCGAACCGAGCTGCTTGATTTACATTTATTTAGGACCTAGACAAACACTTGGGACACAAGGAACACGAATCACTACACGTCTACCGTGCTCCCGAGCAGTTTCATCTGTCGAGTTCCCCTTTCGCCTTCTCTAACCCCCCAATGCTGAAATCGTTGTATTCTCCTCGGATACCTTCTTTTCATCGTTGCGGACCGATTGCCGCGATTAATTCTGATTATAAATATATCGCGTTTGAAAAATAATATATTGACGTGAGGTTTAATCTGAAAATTTTAGAATGAAAGTTACTTAAGAATTATTTCGTCATCAAGCATCGAATTATTATTTATAAAGATTAAAAGATAAATTAAATGTGTGCGAGTTCTAATAGAAACTCTTTTTGTTTGTTTTTTGAGTTCATTGTAAAGATGTTCAATATTAGTATAACTGTAAATATCTTTTCGAAGAGATACTAGTTTTTCTTTGTATTTTTGAAAAAATTAGGGATATTCTTTGTATTTGCAGTTATCATAATTTTTTTCACTGATCAGCTGTTCGTATCTATGATCCGATGAAAAGTTCTGATTATTGGACAAATTCCATAGAAAGAGAATAATTTTCTGGAAGTTTTTTCTAAAAAATACACAATATTTTTAAGAAAAATATATAATCCCTTAAAAAATTGATTCAACACAATTTCTGGATCAAATTAGTCTTCTGTTCAAGCCTGAAATTTATGTCTCGTTAATTTATAGATAAATCTTCCTAGAAATTGTGTATATTGCTATATTATAATTTATAATCCATTCTTGTGTCCAAGAATTCCAATCTGCGTGTCTTTCCGAATAAAGTAGGGACCAACTGATATTACTTCGACAACTTATATAATGTTATTTGTTTTTACATTGAAAATGATCCGATCGACGTCGAAACGTTTATACGAATATTAAACATTCTTTATATTTTAATTGACTGGTAGCCCTTCTTTTATTTATTGATTGTGATATTATTATCATGTGCTGCTTATCATTAATTATTGTCAGCGAACTCTTAGATTTTCCGAAAAAGTTTTCCCAGCTATCTCGAATCCTTCTAACCGGTCATACATGGCTCCGCTTGATAGAGTACGACGTGCTCTTATCGCGTTTCTCACTCTTTCATGAGCACTCATCCGTCCGACGGTTTGTACGCCGCGCAGAGATGTCACCGTGAATTAGTGTTGGAGCGATCGGAAGGAGAAAGAAATGCGCGCCTGCCTTCTGTGTGAGGAATGCAGATAGAGAAGAAGGAAAAGGACGGCAGAGAACATAGAAAGGGAAAGAAGAAAGTAGAAAAAGGGGGGTAGAAAGAGGGAGAGAGAGGGAAGTTGCGTAAAGAGAACGCGTATGAACAGAAGTAGAGAAAAAACAGGAGAACTGGAGAGATATTCGAGACAGAGATGACTAATAACGAGAGAGAAAGGAAGAAGGGCGCCAAGGGCGAAAACAACAGAAAGGGTGGTAGTGCAATTGCGTTGTCCACAAGAGAGGAGAGAAGGATAGGAAAGAAAGGTGGAGGAGAAGAAAAACCAGGCACCGCCGACGGTGAGATTGACTAGGTTCGCGAGAACAAAACTCTTCTGGTCTCCGCTTCGCTCTGCTCGAACGAAGACGCGAGGATGAAGGACGAAGGCGCGACGAAAGCACGACGAGACGACGCACGATCAAGAGGAGAGTAAGAGTGCTGGCGAGTCGAAATTCTCTTGTGTCGAGGACTCTCAAAAGCGAGAGTGCGAGAGGTAGACAGAGAAAGAAATAGAAAAAAGAAAGAGCGAGAGAGAGAGAGAGAGAGAGAGAGAGAGAAGAGAGAGAGACGGCGGCAGAAAAGTGGATCTTCGTTTGTCTCCCTCATTCGAACGTCTCGTTCATTCCTCTCTTCTTCCTAAGTCAACTGCCTCGACGGCACAGTTACCGGTCTTGTACCATCTCGCGAGCACACCCTTCCTTGGATACACACTCTTTCTCTTTCCTTCT
>NW_017257203.1:2088450-2117612 GCF_001594055.1 Mycetomoellerius zeteki
TCTTCAAATCTGGACTTTGTATTATATAAAGTGTCATTTACTTTTTAATTATACATGTATGTATACATACGTACAAATTGTCGTGTGTGTATTATAAATTTTTTTTATATTTAGTATTTTCTTGTTTTTCGTATATCTGCGTTAATATAATTAAATTAAATGTAAATAATTCTTTATCTCAGAGGTTATTTACAACAATAAGGCCTCTTTCTTGTTCTCGCACATCTTGTCCTCTCATTTGTGTTTTATACTTTGACACGATCAGATCACTTTCCAATGCTTACGAATATCGTTTGCCTATTCTCAAGTTTTTGTAGCTTATTTTAATTGACTTTTAAAATTCAGGTTTGATATTTCATGTATGTCGTTATTATTTCATAGTGATTGCCATCATTGTTTGAGTATCAATCTAAGTACTACAGACGTGGAGAACAGTCTTGTTAATCACGATACTTCGCGTCTTTGATTTCTGTTCCTTTATTTTAATGCTGACAAGTTTGTATTATTAATCCGTTTCACTTTTTACACTTGAAGAGGACAAAATTATATTGTCGAAACGTTTGTATTGTAAATTTCTGTTAAGAAATAATTAATTTTTACAAATTACATCTTGTGTTGGCTCACATTGGCGTTTTATTTTTGTATTATTCTAAATTAAATGTTATTTAAATTTGAATGTATTTTAAATATTATTTTTATAAATTAAATTTAAAAAGAAAGTAATTAAAAACTCGATAAATTAAGTATATCAATTACATCGTTTGTAAACTGTTATTTTTATAATTCATAAATTAATAATTTTAAGCTTAAGATAAACTTGATTTTATTATGTAATATATTTAGATCATTCTTTTTCTCTTTGTGCTTACCTCTCTCTTTTTTATTCTTTATTCTTAAAAATATTTTATTTTTTATTATCATCTCCTTTTTGTTTCAATTTAATTTTTTTATTGCGATACATGTATCAATTGTATTTCATAATCTTTTCTTCGATTACATACTTCTTTTCCTAATTATTAAATTTGTATGATTCTTTATAAATTGTTTATTGCAAAATACAAATATAAATTCGATCCTTCTCTTTTTCTTCCTTTCTCTCTTTCTATCTTCCACTCGCGGCAACAATAATTCTCGATTTCTCACTCCGGCTTACTCACACCTTCTGTTATCCTTCGCCTCTACCCACCGATTTTCTCTCCTTCTCTGTATCTTCTCTTCTTTCCCTTCATCTCTATTCTTTATCGCGCATTCCTGTTCCCTCTTTCCGTCGCGCGATACACACTTCCATTCTTTCACTCCACGCACTCTATACCATCTCTCTCCCTCTCTCTCTCTCCTTTTCGCTGACGTTCCTCCTCTTAACTTTTATTTCGATTTCTCTTCGTCTTCTCTCTTTTTCTCACGCCACCTTTTCTCTCTCACGTGCCCACCGTTCCTCTTCGTTCATCTATCTCTCCCACTTTGTGCTCCTCTCTCTCTGTTCTGTTCTCGCATACTTCTCATTCTTCGTCTCCATGCTCCTTCTCGCTCGTGTTTCTGATCTTGTCGCTTTTGCGCTCTCCTTTCATCCCCCGCGGTTGTCCCCCTCTATCCGCGACTCATTCTATCCACCGTACCGCTCGCTCCGGCTTCCCTCTCCTCTCGCTCCATTGAATTACGATCGTCTGGCTCCTTTTATCTCACGTGGAGTACCTACTTCCTCCTCTTCCTCTTCTTCTGCGCCTTTAGCCTCCTTCACCTGTCTCTCTCTTTCTCTCATCTCCCTTTCTCGCTCGATCAAGTTTCTCTGAGCGCAGCGCGTCTCGTTCTTAGTCTCTCTTTATGATAGTCATTCTCCTTCTCCTTCTTTCTTACACACGTGTGGTGGCCACAAGAGCTCTTTATCTTATGCAGAAAGGTGGTGCGAAGCCCACCGGACCCCTTTGGATAAGTTCGCATGACATTAATTTTGAAATATTATTTGGATACCCTTCCCGCAGGAACGCACGAGAAACTTGGATCCTCCTTTCTCTCCTTTATATGATAGACTCGAGGATAACCCATAACGATAGACTCGGCAACGCAATTGATATGCGTTCTTCATCTGGAGGGATTCTAACTCAAACATGCCATTTAATAAATATATAGTTAATTAATGTATGTGTAATTAACGTATGTGTGTAACGTTTAAGTATAATATAAATTGGTAATATAATTTTTAAATTAATGTAATGACATTGTACAATATGTAGTTGTCGATGGAATTCTGGAGATACAATCCATCACATTTGCTTGTGCAAATTAATGAAATAGAAATAGTATACAATAATATAAAATGTAATAATTAATAATTATCCTTTTGACTGATATCATGATATTATGTCAAGGTCGTTAACTAGGGACAGCAATTTTGACGTAGTCTAAATGCATTAGGAATTGGGTCGAGAATACGTCTTGGACGGTGACGCTTGCGAGCGAGGGGGTTAAAGAAAGACGTGTACGCAGCCACGCGGAGGCAGGAATGTGAGAAAATGCATATTCGCATAGCATTGTATTCAAATCGACCCGTCGTTTCTCCGCGCGTCACACGCCGCTGTTATTTTTTTTCTTTCCCTCTCTCCCTTTTTTTCGATCCCTTATCCCGATCCGATCTGGGTTTGTGGACAAATACGCCGTCGCCCTTTAAAGATCGCATTACCCACCGATACCCGTACATCCACCGTTAATTCGCGTGAATTACTCCCTTTTTAAGATTACCGGGCTTGAGGGGAGAGATGCGAAAGGGGGTCGTTCTCGTGAAAACGAGGTGGAGACCGCGACTTTAAGGGAAAGAAGAAATAGGAAAGAAAAAAAGAAGGAAGGAAAGGGATCGATCTCATGAAAGGAATTAGCAGATTTATCTTGTGCGTCTGAAATGTCGACCATTATAATCCATGTGTTTAACTTCAATTACCAAATTATTGAAGAGGGGATATATAGGATCACAAAAAAACTTTGACTTTGGAATTCCGTTGAATTTTATACTGAGATCACTTAGGCCCAGTTCCACAACTCATGGTTAACTCTTAACCGAGGTTCAACTTATTCATTGTCTCTTACTAATTTTAGAATTGGAAAGAGATAAGAAACAAGTTGAACCTCGGTTAAGAGTTAACCGTGAGTTGTGAAACTGGGCCTTAATTGTCCCGTGTCAAGATTCAGATCCGGAAAACAAAAAGCTGTTATCAATATACTAAAGCTCTATATATCAAAGTAGCGCATAAGTCCTCCATGTTGGACCTACTAACCATACCCTATACCAATGGCTACGTTTACACCGTGCAATTTAGTCCGCGGCCTATACAATAGACGTCCTTGTTTATCCTGTATATTAAACAAAGACACCTATCGTATAGGTCGCGGACTAAGCGCACGATGTAAACGTAGCCAATAATACTAAGCGCTTATTGGACTACAGACGACTAGCAGACGACTAAATCGAAATGGCGGTCGAAATAGTCAATAAGAAGGTTTTCGGTAATAGGAAAGTGTCGGCATTTCGGCTCAGATCAAAGGAATGCGCTACTTTGATATATAGAGCTTTACAATACACTTTACATTACTTCCACGGAAAATCAATCGGCGATTAATATGAGTTTAATATGTACCTCTTTTACAGAACAGACTAGCAGGCACAAGTACAAGCCAGTACTCTCCAAAATCTTTGAAGTGAAATCAAACTCTGAAGAGAGTAAAATCTCACTCTTAGAAATTGAGGCACTCTTTTTCAATATTGGCTCAATTGTCATTCTTTAGAAGTACATTCCACTGCAAAGATTTTAGACAGTAAAACTGCGGGAATAGCAACTGAAAAGAATTCGGTGAACGTTGCTGTATATGCGTGCCAGAAGTTTGTAGTATATGGACTTGCTTTATATAATTTTCTTATTATGGTTTTTAAGGGGGCTTCTACTCGTTGCATGACATATTTACACATGCTCATCTTTTAACGGTTCTTTCAAGATATTCTCGCGGTTCTTTCGAGATATTTTCGGTATGTCCGCTATCACGAGCTTGGTGTTGCTGTTGTGAAGAAATCGAAAGAGAGAGAGAGGGGGAATTAATGCTTAATATTTATATTTACTACGGAGTAGTAATTTTCTGTCGGAAAGTATGATGAAGAGACAAAATTTTCAGTATTATACTTTTGACGAACAGATTCTCCAGAATTATGTTAAAAGTCGATAACTCAAGTGATGTAAAATAACATTATCTCTTTTAATTTTTATTACTTGAGCTATATTATATTATGTATTTTAAAATAACATATAATCTAAAATATATGACAGATGCAACAACGTTAGATAACATTGTCAGAGTATGACTCATCAAAAATACTTATATGCGCAATAATTTGGCACCGACGCGGTGTGGCGTTTGTTTGTGCAATATTCAAAGTAAGCCTGCGGAAGAATTAACGAATTATATTTTTTTTACACGATAATAATTGGAATGGTTCTATCTTTCCAATGACGGACATATATAATATTTGAATAGAAGGTACTAGAATATCACTCGATATTAGAGTATTTCCAACAGTATATTCTTCGAATACTCTTTTATCTTACATAGACACGTGTGAGTTATCGACGCAAAAGTTATTCGCGGCCATCGCCGAAGGTTGGGCACGCAAAAGGGGGACAGAAGAAAGACGAGCACAAGGTCCAACGTAGTTTCAAAGTCGGTCGCGGACGCGCGACAATTCTCAGTTCCCGACACTCAAATGCTCTTTCACGTTTTCGTTAAGGAGAGATAAGGCGTGGACCCGAGCCAGACCCGTTGCTCGTCGCCGCGACGCGACGTCCGTCCGCCGTCGCGTCGCCCCGCGTGCGCGAAGGGTAAGACGTAATGTGAGGCACGCACACCGCCGATAACGTACACGTATGTGAGATCGAGGGCGTGGAGCCCCTGGGCTTCACCGACGAGGCCAGAGAGCAGAGCACGGGAAAGAGCGGAGGGCCGTAAGAAGGGTGAGGAAGGGGGGGGAGGACCGGAGGGGAACTTATATACTGAGGCGGTACACGGGCGGCTTATCGGGCATACATCCTCGCTCGCAGATTAGCATAATGTCTGCCGCAATGCGTAGGTACTCCCTTCCCGCTCTACCCCTTGCTTCTCTCTTTTTCTCTCTATCTGTTGCCTCGCGTTCGCCCTTCTGCCTTCCACCGTTTCTCCCCTCTTCTCACTTGCCCTTGTAGGATCGTTCTCCTTCTCTCCAGCACGACGAGAGAGACCCGATATCTCGAGAGAAGAAGCAGCATCCTCATCACCATTGAGCGCGACTATCGGCCACGCAGCCTTGTTCCATCAGCCGCGGATACCCGCGGCGATAAGCGCGCGCGGATGATAAAATAATAGTAATAACGGCAGCGATAATTACGACGATAATCGCAGTCGCGTCGCGAGCAGAGTGACGTCGGTACGAAAATGTCGTAACGTAACATAAGCACATTCCCCGTTCGACCTTAAAAGAACGGAAAACGGTCCCTTGATAACCATCGTTCTGGTTAATGAACACCGTTGGTGTTAATTAAGTCCCACGAGTGTAAATTATGCCAATCGTCCCATCGGTGCGATTCAGAAATTTTTGGTTAACCGATATATGAGATATACATTATAGAGGCGTGAAATTCCTTCTTGCATTTTAAATCATTTAACGCTCCAAGGAAAAAGATAATTTCAAAAATTTGAACAAAATTACTACACGCTTGGTTGGCCAAATCTAAATGATTGAATTTTAAGTTACCATGATTTTCAATGATTAATGATGTTTGTTTAGAAATAGATTTATTAATTTTTTTTTTAAACATACGAATTAAAAAATGTTAAGTACAAGTGTGATATTATATGTGATATTATATCTTATTGATATTATATATGTATATCTTATTGATATTTAATACCGATAGTACTTCAAATCTAGTGTTCCTAGTCGACATCTTTATGATTAAGTTTTTTCATTCTTGAGGTCTTTTCTTCCGGCTAGCTTGCAATCTATTTCTTCTCGATAAGTATCAAGTTTAAAGTCGATCTTATTATCATAGAGACATAGTATTTGCTGTATCGCAAATAAGAGATGCATTTGATCGCGAAATGATAACAGCAATACGATGGAGGTAGCGATAATTGCAATGCAAATGGGACTAATTGTTATGTTATGATTCTTAATAATTGATTCTCATTAATTTGCATTAGTATAATTGTATCTTTATATTTTATCTTATATTTGTATTATATAATATAATATATATAACGGTGATAAACTTATTAGATAAGTTGATGTATATTATAAATAATTCGATATAATAATTTCAAAATTATTCATTTTTAAATCAATTGGAAATTAATGTCAACTAAATAAATATTTGAAAATAAATACTATTCACCATGTTGTGTTTAAATGATGCGACGGAAGAATGCGAGAAAATCAAGCAACCGCGTTCAGAATTTGGGGCAGTGCGAGTGATTTCAACGCGAGTGTCACGAACAGGCGATGCGACGAATTGAATTATGTCACATGAATATATAGTGAATATATATGTGGCTAAACGATATACATAGTAACAACTGATAAATTAATAAAACTAATAATTATTGTTTTGTAATGAATGAAACGAATTAAATGGTACTATAAAGAAACCCATCACTTTTATCAGCACAGCATAAAAGGACTATACAACATATACTAATATAAAATTAAATTGTTAAGTGCTTTGCGCACTTACTCACGCACATAACATTCGTTCGCGTTAAGATAAAGAAACACAAATTAAACGGAAACTTAACTTTTTAATAGCACAATTCGAACAACGGTAAAGCAATATAAAATAGATAGAGCGTATCGCGACACGTCCGCGTATTAAACCAGTAAGTACCATCAGTATGACTCAAAGTGTATCCGCTGCTGTTTTCAATCTGACTAGCTGAACGTTTCCGGCAGGACGACTACTCTTCGATCTGTTTTCAATATATCAATCACAGTAAATATTTCAAATTTTGAATTCAGGCATGAGATGTATAAGGACTCGACAATATAATTTATCCGGGAGAATTATTTTTTTATTTTCAATTTGCTCCAAATCACAGTAAAGTACGAAATATTTCAGCGTAGGCATAGGATAGAAGAGAGGTCTATTTTTTTCTTTCTGCACCCTCTGAACTGGTGCACACGGTGCAATAAGTTAAAATAAGACAAACGTATATTTGTTTCACTTCTTGCCACCAGTAAACTTATTGCCACCAGTTCAGAGGATGCAGGAATAAAAAACAGACCTAAGTACGCGACAATATAAACAATCGAACTTGCGAACTAATGCGACGGGTAACACACGTGCGCGCAAGAGTTACCCGACTCCCGTTAGACGCCCAACTCTCTCAGCAGGTGAAGGCAGACACCACGCAGCCACCGCAAACGTTCCGGGATCACTTCCAAGGTTAATGATCCTTTTCCGAGAGCGAGTTCCGCGCGCGGGAATCATTAACACAGATCGCCGATTAAAATAAAAGCGGCACGAGACCACTCTCGACCGCTGCCGCTCTCGTCGATCCGCTCGGCCGGATTCGCGATACAATATTCATTCTAATTAATTAATCGCCGTGTGCGTTGCGCTGTGCGAGTGGCGGCGATCATCGGAGTGAATCTCGCCTGTACGGTAGAGGAAGCTGCCGGCTGCAAATCGATTGCAAAATGTGATTCCGTTACGCGTTTCCACACTCGCTACAGTCGCTACAACCCGATCCATAATTTTCGTTCTTTCTTTCCAATGTCAAGTAACTTCGTGGATATAAAAACAGCAGTGTTACTTGCTTTTTTATACGATTCCAATTTCCGGTTGTTGACATTATAAACCAGTATTATAAAGCTACTCTTTCTTATGTATCTACGAGTATTATATTATATGTGAATATATCTAAGATGTTGAAAAAGAGTTTTTGAAGAGTTATATGCATGTTTATCGAACTGACAATAAATAAAATAGGCCGACATTTTTTTACATAAATTGATTTTTGTATAAAAAAATTTATTCAGATAAATGACTACACAAATAGCGAACATTTTAGTCCTTTCATTCAATATATTCTATCTTGAAATGTCTTATAAAATATTTATTTTTCGATAATTTTACCTTAATTTTTATGCGAGAGAAGTAGATTTATAATACAAAAAAATATAATTTTAGTAAGCAATTTGTATTGTGTGTGTGTGTGTAAAAATAAAAATTACTTAATTAAAAATAAAAAATTACATAATAAGATTAATTTTGTAGGCATTGCGATTAGATTTTTTCTTCAGTCTAATAAATACTATTTGCCCTTTAAGTTTCAAATTCTCTTTTTAAATAACTTGTATATAATATATTGTATTATACATGTTATTAAGTTATTATACATTAAATGACTAATTTATCTAGTTTGGGAATTATTACCGGCAACTTGCTCTTGAAATTGCATTTTGAGAAATTGCAGATGCAAGATTTGTGCAGTGCGCGATATTTGCAGAGCAAGACGGTTAGATCTAGATGCGTATAAAGGTTTGTTCGCGTCGCTGCTCCAATATGTTCCAACATGCTCCTACCATAGTTCTTACTCACTCCAACGCGCTTGATAGAGTGAGTAGGAGCTATGGTAGGAGCATGTTGGAGCTTGCGACGCGAACAAACCTTAAGCTTTTACGTACGCAGAAGCATCAACCACAGGAACTGAACGTCTTTTCTGTGGGCACCGCGCTCGTAAAGCGTGTGGCCTACTGAGCCATGCATAGCGCGCGCAACAATACGTTTCGTTCCGCGCCAAACCTGGGTACGAGAGACGACGCCAACGAGTTACAGCGGCCGCCGGAATCGAGTTGCACGAGGGCCCGTCGAGAGATGCGAGAGAAAGTGGGAGAGAGAGTGAGAGAGAATCAGGCTCCGGCCTCGCTGCCACTGCTATTATGGCCAATAATTCATTGAGTGACTGTCAGGCCCTCCGCTGACCAGCCCTGGGCTGCCGCACCCCTCATGTGCCATTGTGTATACGGGGTGCCACGAAAGTACGGATTTGCCGTGCATGCATCGCTGACAAATCCGTTAAATCGCGTTTATCTTGCACGTGCATTGCGCGTTATGTATAAAACCATAAACAGATTACTACAGATTAGGATTGAGATTTAATTTGACTTCGACCAATCAAAGCAAAGTTCACTAAACTTGATATTAACTTTCTTTTTTCTGATTTCCGTTAAAATCCAACCCAATGTTAATCCTAATTTAGTCTGATCACGTCTTAATATGTATAAATATCAAGAAAAGAAAATATGACTTGCATTTATTTCCGAAGTAATGATCAATTTTCTAAAAAATTTGAATCGTGTTATGTATGTAATATATAATTTTGTTTATCGACACTTAGCAAACTACAGTGCTTAATAAAATCATAAATATTTGTAGAGCTTGAATAGAACTAGATTATCAAAATTATATTGATCGATCTTTTATTAAAATTATTATCGATATATTAATGTTTTTCTTGTATTAAATTTAATAGATCCTAAGTTTCTTTGTAATATATAAAATTAAAAGAAAAAAACACTGTGTAATATAATCTATTAAGTTATTCTATAAAAGCTAAAATTCTATATATTAATATATAGATTAAACCAAACGAAGATTGTTCGCGTAACTGTATAACAATTGCTGGTTGCGATGAAATTCCCATTATTGTTGAATTTTTGTCGTTATTTAGTATCTCCTTGATATTAAAGCAAGATGACCTAATTAAAAGCGCGATTGGCGCTCGTAAATTACATAATAACACGCAGTATGGGCGTGCCAATGATATCGGAATAATCGTTCCCGTGCGAGATGCCTTCTCGCGGGAAATGTCTATCCTGAATCGCGTGCCAGATAACTGACCTGGGGCCGAGGAAAATTCAGTAGCGAATAATTAGAAATTATCGTCGAGTTTGCCTTATTCCTAGATATTATTGAATTTATTTTATTGAATTAAAATTTTCTTGCCTACTTAAAAATTGAGCCAGTTTTGAAAAAAAGTGATTCAATTTTCAATCTTTAAGAATGAGATTTAGTCCAAAAAATTTAGAAAGTATGTAATATATTATATAAATAATATATAACAAGAAATATATGTGTTAAAATTAAATAAAGTATACACATGCACAAAACAGTTTCAAGTTACGCATAATTGTTGCAAAATCTTGAACTATGACGCTATATTTGATTTACATATATTTTATGATACGTGCATCGACTACTTATCAACGAAAGTCGTAATCTGAATGTCGATCGAGCGGCAAGCTGGACACGAAGGTGTTCAATCGAGATCGAATTAATAGCCGCGAATAGCTTGCTCGCGCTACGTTGCGCCGCCTTAAATTAACACCTTTGGCGCCTCGGCTACACTTAAGCGGATTCCGCGGCGGTCATAATATCCGTTAATTAATTTGAGCGCACGTTAATATACAGAGTATTCTTCGTAGAATGGACGTCGCGGGAGATATCGTCGAGCAATGATGATAATAATAAATTGCATTATGGACTCAGCCTTTTAATTAATCGCGCCAGATCGCGCGCGAGGTTATACAGGGTGTTTCGCGTGACAACGCGTGATATTTTCCGTATTTGAGAATAAAACGTGAGAGAAATTCGTATATTGTTTCTGAAATTATCACGTTCATATTTTTGAACTGTATTTTATCCAATAAAAGTAGATGCATAAAGAGTAATGATCCAGTAAAAATTAAATAGTTGTAAAAGTAAGACTATAAAATAATTCGATGTTAACAAATTTATGAGAGAGAGAGAAGGTATAATTTTGGAATTATATTCACGCGCGCAAATCGTAATAAATGCTCGGACAAGGTTTTGGAATACAGAATGTAGAAGTGTAAAATGTGGTACAGCGCGATGAATAAATCGATCGCTGGAGAGCCTTTTATGGCCTTTCACTCGCACCGATAAGTATCGAAAGTGACGCACCCACTTTGATGCTAGTGGATCGTTTACATGCGAGAAACGAAAGTTCATTTCCTCATTATATTTTTATGCTAGAATAGATGCCATTAAATATTACGAGAATCGAGTTCAACAAGATCCAATAATATTATGATATTAATCACAAGTAAAATATTATTTCATTTTAAACAAATTACATTAATTGAAGTTACAAATAAAATATTTTATTTTATTTTAAATAAATTAATTCAAAAACTGAACGAGATCACGATTAATGTAGGAATTGATCTGCAGATTTTGAGTATATATTGAGCTCTTTTTTCGCGACACCATGTATAAACTCCGAGGATGATAAAAAAAACCACCGTGTTCAATAACCGAATGGTTCGCAATTTGTAAAATCAGCAGTGCGTTTCAATCAAACGCGAAGGAAATCTTCGAGACGTTATCGTGTAAGCGCGAATAAGGAACGCAACGCGCGTCGACTATGGAAAAATCAAATTCTCAGATCGAAAGGGGGAGAGAGGATAAAGGGTGGTAGAGAGGAAGTCTCTCGGCAAAAGTCTCCTTCGAGAGACGTCGAGCGAGTGAGGAGAAGAGGAAGGGGGGGTGGAGAAGGGATGCCGGACGCGGAGGGGGATAATTGCAGAAGGGCCTCGTTCTTGCGTTGCTCTTGCAAAGAAGTCTTAAGACGAGATAAGGCACCGGCGATAACGATTGAGCCCCGCGGGAACTCTTTGCCTACGTGCCACACACGCACACACGCACGCACACACGCACGCACACACACACATTCGCATCCGCATGTGCGCGCGCGCTCGTAACAGTTGCGCTCAGGTGACGCGTCCGCGGCATGGTATAGAATTTAAGGAGCACGTATATTTTTTTCGCGAGTTTTATCCCGTCGGTGTGTGCGTGAAAAAATTCGCGGTTGTACGACGAAGCCAAGGAGGAGAAAAAGACGCAGGGAAAAAAATTAGCGCGACGCCACGGCGCGTTTGAGGGAAAATATTCGCCGCGAGCACGGGCATTTTGCGCTCCCTCGCGAGGCAGTCGCTCGCCCGTTGAATATTAAGCCCCCGAATTTCTTCCCCGAGTAACATTTTATTAAATAAAATGCGTAGCAAACAACGGGGTCGTCCATCGCCGCCGCGTCGAATTTTAATGATACGCTCTTTTGAACAACTTTTTGAAGCCGATTTTTTCCTGGGAAAAGTTTTATGGCGGATAATCACTCGTCTTGCAAGAGAATTCTTTCACTTCTAGTATTAAATTCGCTTATCTCATTGCATTTGTCTTATATCATATCTATTTCTCTTTAAATCTTATAATTTTCTGCTATTATGTGTGTTCAATTTATATTATATTATTGTAATTATCATATTGTACAATTGTATACATAATTTGTTTACTATAAATAATATGTTTTAAAAGAATTTATATATTAATTTATAACAATAAGTTATTAGACCGCCACATAAATATAAATATTATAAAATAAGTAAAATGTGCCAAATACAATCGAGACATGGATCTTGCTGTTTAATATTTTTAATGTAAATTTTAAATACACCTCACAGTTATAAACTGCATGCACAAAGTTCAGTCATGACTACATTTGATATATTTATTTACTTATTATATACACACACACATATATATACTCTTCACACACATATTTATTTATATATTCATTTAATTTTTATATTATTTATTAGATATTCACTAAAGACTTTTCTGTACACATTGTTTTTATTTATAACAAAAATGTATAGACAGTTTTCATTTATGACAAAAGTATATAAATACAATTTTTATAAATTATATTAAAATATCTAAAAAATATTAATAACTCTTATATAAAACGTATTGATACGATCAGATTGTAAATTGCTGTATAAATGTTCGCGAGCTTAGAATTATGCAGCGTACGCATTTTCATCTGTATTCGATCTGTTGGGCCGCGGGTTAACAAAAGGGATACACGACAAGAGAGGAGAAAAGGAAAGAGTCGATAGACGATAGATAGAAGGAGAGAGTCGTCAGATCGTCGAGACGCGCCCGCCCCGTCCTTCGGGGCCCGTGTCGATCGGCGGGTCCATAAGCACGTGATACGGAATATTTTTTTCGCTTCGAGATCGATCTTTGTATCGAGATCGGTTTATGTTAATTCTCTCTGTATCTTGACAAATGCATACATATGTAATTCTCTGTATACGTACAAGCTTATGTAAAAATATGAAAGAGTAAAGAAAAAAAGCGAGAGAGAAAAGCAGATTATTTTTAGAATATTTAAAAGATTTGGAAGATTAAAAGGTACAATAAATATTACACAGTTAATACATAAAAAGAACGATTGCTAAAGTATCTAAACATTTAGTTACGTACAGAAAATAATTTTATTGGACCGTCAAAATATAATTATATGGAACGCTTACGTTTGAACATTGATGATAGTGTTGCAAAATATTTTAACATTTCAGCAATTTAACCTGGGAATCGTCTCTATTTTTTACGTAAATGATCACCTAGACTGTTTTACACGTTAATTAAAATAATTATTAACAGCATTATTAACATTATTAACTTTCCGATTTATTGAAATTTGAGAAACTCACTAATTATTTCGATCGGTCCAACAAATAAAATTATTTTCAAATCGATACCTAGCTAAAATGTTAGACATTTCAACAAAACTGTTCTTTCATTGAATGAATATATCATAATATAAGAATATAAGTATTAAATAGTAATTTAAGAATTGAGAATGACAATTGTTTCAACGTCGAATAATATATTGGTGACATTTTTTCATAAGCGATTTATATTTTATATCTAAAAAAAAGTTACTGGGAGAGGAAACTCGAAACGCATACCTCGCTCACATCAGGGATTCAAGGGTTAAACAACTCGCCACGCATGTTCGTATTGCGTTGGTGGTCCTGTAACCGAGTACACTCTCGGAGGGGAACACGAATAGGACTCTCAGCGATTTCGCATCGTCGTCTAATTTCTCTTCCGTCTAGGACTCGTGTACGGCAGATTGTATTCCGTAATCCCGAGTGCGATCGCGAGTATGCGAAATGACGTGCGTGCGTGCGTAGCACGCGCGTTTCATCTATCACGGAGCGGATAAAGCGCGCGGATGCAACGATTGCAACATTGTGGAGGCGAGAGAGAATGAAACAAAGAGAAAAACAGAGAGAGAGAGAGAGAGAGAGAGAGAGAGAGAGAGAGATTCTTTATTAGCTTTCTCAACTAATCCAAAAATAATACAATACAATAATACATGAGAGAGAGAGAGGAGGAATACAGAGGGGGGGGGGATAGCGAGAGAGTTTGGTAAAATTGAAATCGACACCGCACAAATCACGAAACCGAGGCGGTGAGATAAATTCCTGGTGCACAGCTCGCTGAATAAAATCGAAATTATCCGCGTCGTATTAAAATTCTTCGTCGCCTGGGGCCGCCCGGCTGATAATTACATTCTGTATTTACATATCTCACGAGATCGCCGCCGTTACGGGTACTTCTCGGTTTTAATACTCGCCATGCGCTGCCGAGTTGTGCAGGAAGCGCGTCGGAATTTGTATCCGCGGATAATAAAGAGCACACCTCCCTCTCTCGGTCGCGCGACCGTGCGCGATAAGCGATTTCTCCGACGACGACTAGTAATCGCCGTGTCCGCGACTAATCGACGCGCGCAAAAATTAACGCGTCGCTTATCGACACCCGGGATAATTTCCTCGGGGCGAATCCTGTCGATCCGAGACCGCCGCGGTGCGTATACTGGGTGATTCGGGAAGAGAAGTCCGTGTCTCCGAAAGAGAAATCCCTATGAACAGATCCGATTTTTTAAATCAGAAATTTTTTAAGATATTAATTATTATATGTTGATCATTTTCTTCAAATTCTCGTTCACGGAGAAAAATATTTGATTGAATTAACTGAAATTCTCATAGAAAATGAAAGATTCTAGTTAAGTCTACTAGATTTCTAATCTACTTATAGAATTTTAGTTGATTTAATCAGAATTTTGAATTATTCATTTTCACCAAGATTCTAGTTAATTCAATCAAATATTTTTCTCCGTGTTTATGTCAAAATTTTTTGTTTATTTCGACATTCTCAATATACTTTCCTTTCACCCGATATATGAGAACTCGGCCCCATGCACTTAGACTTTTGTTCTTTATACCGCCTTATGACTAGTAATTACGACAGTTCGTTCAATAAACACTCCAGGAAAATAATTAATTAATCTACTTTTTCGAGACGATCCAATGGGCGTCGGGTATTTTCGTATCATTAAAATTCTTACGAGGCCTCAAGAGAATCTCTCTCCATCTAGTCGCGTTCTCCGAGTTTAAGTATCTAACCCTCCGTTCACTCTCCTCTGGAACAGACGTAAATGTCATAGATATTACATTTTTATGACTAACGTATACACGCATCTCTAATGGCGACCTTTTTTTCGTGCTACGAAGAGAGAAATTAACATAAATCGATCGGTGACGGACGGAAAGAAGAAAGAGAAAGAGAGAGAAAGGAAGAGGTATCTGAATGAAAACGTTTCGGGCTCCATATGCGGACCCTAGAGGACATGGAAGGCGGGGTCTGATCTCGGTGTGACTCGATCTTCTTTTTTTTTCTCGTTTTATCCGTCCTCTCTCCTTTTCTCTTTCTTATCTTCTTCCTCCTTTTAATTGTATCTCGGACACAACTATTCTGATCGAGAGTGTCGGCGCGATGTAAACGCGTGTAAAATTCTCGCTGCCTTTTGAACGCCAACGCCTCGAATCTTCTTTTATTTTATTTGCTCAGCGAATCTGAATTATCAGAATTAATTTGACGTTAACGATACACGTTTCGTGAGAATGGGCATTTTGAAAATTATTATTCCCGTTGGAAATCCGTCGGCATCTTTCGTGCAAATTTATGCGCGTGCCTAAGTTCCTTTCCTGCCTAATTTTCTTAGCAATAACAGAAAAATATTTCTTTTTGTGATTACAAATATTATTTTAATATATAATTTTTCAAACTTTATTCTTCTAAAATGAAGTTTGAATTTAACACACGCACACCATTTTCGAAGATAAAATATAGTAAAAAGAACGTACTCGTCTCCGTATATTTGATTGTTATTCGTATTGTGTGTGCGTATCCCCTCTCCATATTTTATAATATTTATATATTTTATGTAATTTAAACATAATCATAATTTACGATAAAATAGATAATTTTGGTTTAGTTGGGATAACTTTCGCTCAAATTTTACAAACAGCTTAGACAGCACGCATGTCCAAAATCAGGATATAAGATGCCTTAAAGCATTTTATTAAGACATTTTATGTTCTTCGATTTTGGCATGTGTGTGGTCTGGGCATTATTAAAATTTGGATCAAAGCTACTTTAATTTTAGATCAAGTTACCTCATTTTACAGTACGTTATATTTATGCTTTCAAGAGTAAGTTTGCGTGGCGGACAGTTTTTTCTGTTTGCCATAATGTCGGTAGCTGCACTGAGAAAAATGGTCTGGTGGAATTAAATAGTCATTCTGATAGAAAATGGACGAATCAGGACTTTCTGGTTAAATCTATTAGAATTTTAGTTAAGGTAGCTAGAATTCTGATTGATATAATTATTTTGGTAAAAATTCTAGTAGATTTTATCAGAAATATTGTATTAACCAGAATTCCGGTTATCTCAATTAGAATTCTAATAAATTTAACCAGAAAATTCTGATTCGTCCATTTTCAACCAGAAATTTTTTTCAGTTTGATGATCGCATACGCGAGATCTTAAATGTGTGAAAAGAGACGTTGAAGATGATTCCACGGAGTCCAAAGTCTTCTGCCGCCGTCATTGTGTTTATTTCGCTCTTAACTCATGGGGTCCCGTTGTAAATGCGTAACTATTATATCTTTTCTTGTCGTCCGCTTCAATCGGCTTTATTATTATTCTTACGTCAAATTCTAGACGGACATTGTCCCACGAATGGCGACTCTTGATCGTCGCCGTCGTAGTCGAGACGTGAGTAGGTGTAAATAAAGATCGTTTCTAAATGTTCGATCTACACGGTGCGGCGATTCATTCCGGGATTAAGAAAAGTTAAGGACCGGTTCTCCGTAGGTAAGCTTTTGTCTCCTCGCGGTTTTTCTTCTTCTTCTTTCTCTCCTTTCGCACGAACCCGTTCGATCGAACCGAATCACCTTCATCCGTGTCAAAGTGTCTCACGGTACGCTCGTAATCGTTACTTATTATTTTATTCAATGCGTAAAATTGTACGAGTATGAGTCAATGCAATTCGATAGCGCAAGTTATTCGATGGAGGTCCAGCACGATTCGCTAATGCTGTTTCGAGATACACGACAATTCGAACGGGATAATCACGAGATCGCTTTGCGGTAAATATAATTGTGAATAATAATAACGGAGAAAAAAATGCGTGATATTCTTAAACACACGCACACCTAAAGATTCTCTTTTTATCAATGACAATAATAATAATTGAATGCGATAACTTTATGTGTTCTAATTTAATAATTCAGTAATTTAATTAAAAACGTCCGCCTTCGAATTTTAATAAATATCTTTATTAGTGATGGACGGGGGTAACATCCCCCTCCTTGTTCGTTTGGGAATAATCGCAAAGAAAAAGGACGTTTGGGCGTGCTGGTAATGGCGTAATAAACGATTAAAATATAATAACATGTCAACGGGCCCTTTTTGGTGGGCTCGAGTGAATCTCGAAGGATGGCGGAGAGATGGAAGGAAGGATGAATGCTACGATGTTCGGCAGTGTATCATTATCATATCATAATAACGGCAGCAACGCTATTAAGGTCTTAATGCACTACCATATTCCGCGCGCGAGATACTTGGCAAGACAAGTTAAGGATCATCGAAGTGACGGATCGCGGAAAGATTAAGGAGTACTTTACAGCTTGCTAAGAGCGTCAAACTCGCACCGAAGCCGGCTACCGGCTCGGAACAAGAAACTTGCACGCATAAATAAAAAGATTTGAAAAGTAAAATTTTTGAAACGTGGAGTTCGTAAGTTTGTATAATTTCTTGCATTAATATATTACTCGTTTTAAATACCTTCTCGAATTATGTTAGGAGATGAATTTTTCTTTATATTTTCTAATTTCTCGAGTTTTTCTACATTAGCTGATATTATTTGGGTGATGTTGTAACATTAATTGAAAGAATCAAAAATATATATGTTATACATTTTATTAAACGATATTCTATTTACGTGGATTTTTCTGTAAAAAAATGGAGTTAATTATGTATTTCATATATCCAATTTTAATTTAAACATTTATTTTCTTCCATGTTTGATTCAAGTTTCATGATTAATATCTTTTTGGAGAGTTTCATGATTAATATCCTTTTGGAGACAAAAGCTTTCATATATCTCATGTAGATATCTCACCTTTGAAACAAATTGTATGAATTAATCCTGAAAATACGACAAATTGTAGAGTATTGAAGAAGATTGAAAAGTCGACCGTGTGACTCGGAGAATACAAAAGGGAAAGCATGTGATTAAGATGCATGAGAGGATGGATAAGGGAGAAAGAGGACTGCATTGTGAATTCAGAAGTTGTATGGTCGAAACGTTAAAGTAGTTTAGACATAGGTCTTTCCCGATTCTCCGTGCCTTCTGAATTTCACGAATTTTTGAATAAATTTACACCTGAATGTCCATAGAACCACGGTATTTGCCCTTTTCTACGCTATTCTCCGACATGCCATTGAAAATCCAATAGATTGTTTACAAAATTTCATATTTACCATGATGTGACTGTAAATGCGTTTTTCTGTAACAATCAAACCATGATTCGCATTCCATAACTTTAGAGCATATTGATGTCAATACATGTCTACGTGCATAATTAATGAATTAACTCTAATTTATCTTCGCGTGAAGGAAGATTTTTAATTAAAGTCAAATTTTATATTTTTTTGTACATTAATGATTTTCAATGTAAAATTTTCATTGATTGCGCTTAATTGATCATCAATAACCTTAATCAAGTTTCATTTAGCTATAATGATATACCTAAGAAACGTGGCGATATATTGTTTAAATAAAATTTAATTAAAATTAAAAAACGTATGTATTTTTCAGTTAACAAGTAGTCCAATTTTTTAAATTTAAACGGCAGTTTTGTTTATGACAATATAAGATGAAATTGATCCGTGTACATGATAAGGGTAAATATGCGTTATACACAGAAGTGTCATTTGTTTCGCTTGAATTCAAGAAATTGACTTGCTAACCGATAAATATATGTTCTTTTTTATTTTAACTAAAATTCGATTGGCAAAAGGTGTCACACTCGATGTATGTACTCGAACAGACGGAGGTTTATAGGAAATGAAAGAAGGGTGGCGATGGATAGAAGGCACAGCGAGATACGGTGCGTTTTTACAGTCCAAAGGATTCATACAGCAGACGCGGATACCGTCATTGTTGGCGAGACTCTCTTTTCAGGACGTCTGAAAGAGGCATCAGCCAGCTAAGATGACCTCGCGCGTTGGGACCGGGGCCTTGGAGTACAGAGCCTGAATATCAGACGGCGGCTTTCTCGCACTCGCGCCGCGTGTCGTCGCGTTTGACACACACCGAGCTGTATTTCGCGCAGTCGCTCGTAAGACCCCGGACAATTACTTGGAGGTCCGGCCTTCGTGCGATCCGACGCGACGCGACGCGGCGCAACGCGATGCGATGCGATGCAATTCTCTTCGCCGACGCGCCTCGCTATTGAGATTTTGTGGGTGTTAAATGCGTGCGCCGTGCACTTTGTACGCTGTCAGACAATTCAGACAATCTGCTCGAGCGAGACAACGATGCGAGACGTGTCGGAGAAAATTATGCAAGAACGAGATCGAGATTTTCGAAACGACAACCGAGACTGATGATACGATTGCGATCTTTTTTTACAATTATTTCAGGAAAATCATTAATCTTTTGCAGCTCCCGTTAAGTTGCTAATTTTACCTTTCAGGTTTTTTGTTACCGGAAAGAATCTTTTATTGGTGCTTTATTCATTTGTAGAAAATGTTGAGACACACGCTCTATTATACTTCCTCACCTACTTAATATGAATCGATGTAATCTCTCTCTTCCCTGTTCTCATTAAAAAACCAGAAGGAGCAATCTCTTTTTATTTTTCTTTCGTCTCTTCCTTATTTGATGAGCAGCGTATTCACCTTGCGTGTTTGGTATTCTCCGATGACTTGCAATATGAGTTATTAGGAATATATATAAATTATCATCAATCGAAGCTGCCACTCGCGGACTCGCGATCGTTCTCGGAGTTTCGGTCAACAAACTTCCTTCGGAATTTTTAATCCGCGCGAGCTTCTTAAATTTAAAGCGTTTGGTGAAAAGGATCAACGGGATAAAAGGGACAAAAAAAGAATGAAAAGATCGAGAGTACCCTCATTAATAAAGGCTCCGCGTGAAGGTCATCCGGAAGACGAGACTTTTGTGCGGACCCGAGTTAAAAAGCGTCGCGCGAGACAAAATGAGCTCGGTAGATGCGCAATCAGTATAATAGCGCCCATTATGTGGCCTTTGCACTCGTAGAGACATATAAATTCAAATGCGAATTGCGGGAAGCTGTTCAAGACGATGAACATCTGAAGCGTTGAAGATAGAATTGAGTCTCTCGAAAGACGTTGAGAATTTTCAGAGTATCATAAAAGATTCGAAATGTTTCAAACTCTTGACGAACATCTCAACGCTAATTTAACCCACCAGAGTTGACAGCAGATTTATTGGATTCAATCTCCATTATAAATCTCAGTCAAAAATGTCAAACAATTCAATCGTCCACACTGAAAAAAAATATAGTCAATTTTAATAAATATTTAGTTCAATACTGCCAACTAAATATTTATTAAATATAAAGATATATTTATTTGATACGAGAAACATTAATTTGATTTAACAATCATTCTTTTTACTGAACAAATATTTATTTACTGTAAGTTTAGTTGGCAGTATTGAACTAAATATTTATTAAAATTGACTATATTTTTTTTCAGTGTAATTATTACAAAACTTTTTATTATTAGAACTACGAATTGTTTACCGAGTTGACTTTCAAAGTGCCTTTAATTGTTTTGTTGAATTATTGGGAGTCTTTATTATTATGTTTTTACATAGTATTCAAATAGTTTAATTTTCTTTATGTTACATCTGCAAACTTGGATTAATTTTATTAAAATATATTTAGTAATTATTCTTTTTTATGGAGTCATTTCGATCTCTTGAAATTAATTACTTCCTTTTAATTAACATAAATTAATTGGAAGCCTTATAGCGTCAACAACTATGTTACAGGTCTTAGTATCAGCTCCAGAGGATTAAGAATGTCCACCTCGGAATATTAATTTTCGAAAAATGGCGATATTATCTATATTAAATGTAGATCTATCTCTATTCCCAACGAGATCGATAACAGAGACAAAAAGAAAATTAAAGCAAGATGCTTTCTGATATTCGCGTCGATTATATATTACGACACTTACAATTAAATCTACACATAGATTCCATAAATCGGTGATAATTACGGGCGAGCGTGTTCTGCCGTCGACTGCGGCATGAAAGCGACACGATGCGCGAAAGGATCGAGTCGCCATTTTTAATACGTAGATCTGTATTGCGGGCATTTCCGCCGTTTTAACATGTCAACCTGTTTGCGGCAGAAATTACGGATAGTTTACAGCCAACACCGCGTACTTGGCGCGTATTTACGAGTATTTACGAGTTTGTTTTACGACATAAATAATGTTAGAATTCATTGCTCTGTACATAATTAGCGAGTAGAATTTATTCATTCAACGTGGCGGCATACGTGGGCATCGATTGACGGACGTGAAATCAAGTATCAATAATCTCTGTTATAATTCCAAGATCGAACATAATTTCAACTGTTTTAACGGTCTATCAAACCAGAGTGCATATCTTCAAAAATAAGAAACAATAATATAAATTTATAAGTGTGTTTTAAGTTAAAAAGAGAAAAGTGCAAAAATTAGGAAATCCGTTATATCGAAGAATTCTAACTTATCTTAGGGATGGGAACCGTTTCTTTTACCGTTATTTTTTAATATGTAAATATAGGAACAGTTTGTCACCATCACACGTTGTTTATTGAAAAAGAGTAACTCATTACCATGTAACAGTTAAGTAACAAGTAAAAATAACGGTCGATACGTTACAAATAATGAGTTACTTTTTTCAATAAATAACGCGTAGTGGTGACAAGCTACTTCTCAAAAGTAACTTTCCCAATCTTATTTTTAGTTATCGTCATAAAAAATTGCAACGTCATGTATCATCGCCAAATCGTCATTATAGAAAATAACAGTAAAAGTAACGGTTCACATCCCTAATCTGAGTTCCTGAGTGTAGAAACTTTTGTTGCTATATACATATACCATATATACTGGATTTGTTGCTATATACCATATATACTGGATTTCTTTAAAGTTCACCTTGGATATAATTGATGATTCGTGCCAGATTCCAGGAATAGAATTTTGTTCTACAATTTTATATGCTATAGATTTTTATATACATTTGCATGTATTTTAATATACATTTGATATATGAATTGTATTATAATTCTCATTAAACGTTTTTCGTACACTGAGGAAAATTGCTGGTTGAAAATGAACGAACTAGAAAATACTGATCATATCAATCAGAATTCTGGTAATCTCGACTAGAATTATAGGTTCAATCAGAAAATTGTTTTGTCCATTTTCAACCAGAATTCCAATTAATGCAATCAGCCTCTTTCTCCGGTGTACGTTAGAAATAGAGAGAATCCTCTTCTGAATTCTGACGCGAATTACAGATAAAGTCTAGAAAGTAGGCTTGCAGTACAATCCATTCTACGTATTCCCTTCCTGTGTCTTTCTACGTAGCGGTCGAGAGCGTTCAGATGTGCGGATCGATACCGAGAAAGATGAATACGGCGTTCGCATGCGCGGAATTACGGAAGGATAACGCCCGTGGGACGACGATAAAAAATCGTGCGGGCGCTGCAATCAACACTAATTGTATTTACGATTACATAGCCGTATTACCGATGTAATTACGATAGCCGCGCGCCCCGCGAATCGTACCGCGTGATATCTCGCGAGTTACCGTTACCTTCGATGCATCTATTATCTCGCGATCGACGTGCGAAATCATTTCATTCCGCCCCGGCTGCAAATTATTCCGGGATTGATTGACGGGCGCTTTCAATAAATTTTCACCCCGCAAATCATCCTCCCGTTGCGCGATCGCAACGAGCCCAAGTAAAAATAAACAATTTCGTTAACAAGTTGTATCGTTCGTTCATCTACATTCATCGAAATCGTAGTTATCTTTTGATTTTTCTTATTTGCCAAAAGGTATCTTACACTTAATTTGCTATTCGATCGTATTCTAAAGTTTTTAATTGCCACAATTGCATTAAGGATCAGCGTTTTAATATAGTTAGCTTTCTATAGTTATTATTGTAACGTATCGTAATATTATGTGTGATATTTTAAATATATTTTGATAGTATAGTTTTATAAAAATATATAAATAAATTTATATAATATTCGACAAATTATCCTACGATGAAATTAGATTGCGTTAACAAGACTATCTCTATAAAAGAGGAAAAAGAGATGTTTACGAGGTAAAAAGAGTAACACGTATCTAATGCCATTTATTACT
Source organism: Mycetomoellerius zeteki (assembly GCF_001594055.1). Classification (NCBI taxonomy): domain Eukaryota; kingdom Metazoa; phylum Arthropoda; class Insecta; order Hymenoptera; family Formicidae; genus Mycetomoellerius; species Mycetomoellerius zeteki. Next base: position 2,112,164 of record NW_017257203.1, read on the forward strand.
GGAGTCAGAACTAACTATAGCATGATGGTAATCATGCTATTCGAATTCAAACGCAACGTGATCGAGGGTTAAATGCGATCCGGACTCGCGAGTGCGCGCTCGAGCATACGGGGCGAGCGTTTAGCACTTGACCTTCGATTATCGTCCTGTCCTTTCTAATATCCCCCACCGAGGGAAGCTCGCGCGCACAAACGGCATCTGACGTGTCGCGGCTTTAGAAAGCGGCGCCGAGTCGCAAAAATTCGACTCTTATCCGGCTCTTTTAACCCTTTTGCATCGTGATCGCGCGCTGGTTTCTACCGTGAACGGGCGGACGCCTCCCACGTTTCCGCGAGTATACATATACTGCCGTTGTGTTGCTGTTGTTGTTGCTTGCTCGCTTATTAACCGTACTCGCAACCGACGGACTGCCATTCGCGTAGGTAGGCATATCGCGTTGCCAACTTTCACAAACGATCTTTGTTTCTGCATTTATTCTTCATTTTTCTTTCTCCCTTCCTCCCATTCTTTAGTTTTCTCGTGCGTAGATATATTTTTCTTTTTTATTTTTATTTCTTATTAATTTTTAATATAAACTAAATACATTATGCGTGATATTTAGTATAGTAATCTAAACAACCAAATAAAATAAGACCTGATTATTGCAAGACACGTTTGTAGAGAATGTAGGAATTTTGTTCTGCGGAATAAACGATAGGACTATTAGACTCACTCGTAGATTGCGTTTTGCTATCAGTATTGAAAATTTATAGCATATATGTTACATGCACTAGATTTTCAATAAATATCGGAATGCAGCCTTAATTATAAATGTTTGTAAAAAATATCAAATAATTCAATTTTCTTTTGCAAAAAAATTAAAATTTTCCTTATTAAAATATACTTAATATTCATTCTTTCTTATACAAATTATTTTGGTTCGTTGAAATTAATTAGTACCTTCGATATAAATGGATTTTACAGTGTTAGTAACTGTATTACAGATTTTGCAGTCGGCTCCAGAGAGTTAATTATACGTGAGACATTATTCAAAAGTCGACGTATCTTTCGGACAGAGCCAGGAATCGAGAAATAACTTTAAATTTTTAATCGTTTTTTCCTACCGAAATTCCGATATTATATACAGCCGCAAGCCGCGCGTTAATCAACGCTCTGGCATCTTCCATGATGTCAAATAAATACCAGAGATTCTACGGGTTCTCGAGATACGTTACGAGACGTATCCCGTCGTAATCTGTTTCCCAACTTCGAATTTCGATGTTCGCCGCGATATCCGTTAGTACGATCGTTGATCAATTCGGGATGAAATGCGCGAGATTTGTCTGAGAGATACGAGGCTTCGACAAATTAAACGTTATTGATGGACATAGATAACGAAACTTTAATTTTTCTTCTGTTGCGAGCCACTTTAATTATTCAAACACTTCATACAAAAAATTGAAAAGTTGAGGAAAGGAAATGAATCTTTTTTTATAAGACCACGTTTTGTTGCGAAGGACGAATGCTCGCAGGATAATATTTACAGGTGTCCTGATGGGATGTAACGGTGATCACGGATCGCCGTAACACCTGTTGTATGTCGTCGACTTCAAATGTGGGATCGAGATGTATTACGATCGTGTGACGCAGTTGTAAAGAAGAACAGTTTTGATGTTTTTCAACGATACGCCTATGGATCGTCGATCAATTTAAAAGGAAGCGAAGCACGTGATCACGTCCTTTCTCGTCTAGTCTCATCCTCCTTGCTCTCTCTCTCTCTCTCTCTCTCTCTCCCGCTTCCTTTTTCCCCTACCTCCTCGGAAGGGAGAGAGTGGACCAGTCTGGTTCTATCCGAACCGACTTTCAAAGTTTCTGACTGAAATTGTTACGGCAGCCACACTAAAAATCACAGCATCGCTGCTATTGATCGATGCTGAGCGTATTGATCTCTTTCTATCTTCTCGAGTATAAAGACTTAATTTGCGAACGTAACCGATAACTCGCCGATAATCTCACTTTCGGTGTATTGAAATATAATTTATGTTACGATAAATTAAAGCACGACTGATATTAATCGCGCACGCTGATATTAATGTATATCCGTTCGATATGTTGCTGAATCTAATTCACGAATCTAATAACCAGAGTTATACGTTTTATATGCATAAAAAGAACAATTTTACTGAATTATTTGAAAATTTAGTCAGATGCAGGTTTGAAAATAATTTTGTTGGATCATCAAAATAATTACATAGGAAATTAAAATATTATATAATGAACAATGTTGTAACAAAATTTTTGATATTCTAGCAACCAGTTTGAGCGCCCTACATAATTATTTTGATAATTGAACAAAATTATGTTCAAATCGGCGTCGAGTTACTATACTTTAGATACTTTAGCGAAATTCTTCTTTCCGTGTGAAATTATAGCGCGTTTACCACAGGAATCCGTTGAAAACGAAGGATAACGGCAGGAATTTAAAAAATCAGCGAACCTATAACATAATTAATAAAACCAATCGCGCTTTCTAACGTTCACTTTCGAAAGTAAAATTTGCAGGTATATCACAGTATGTGATTGTTACGATTATGGAAAATTTTACGCATCAGCATTCAGTTATTACGGAGAAATATTGATCGTTTTAGTTATTATTTTTAGATTATATCGAAAAAAAATTGTTTACAACATTTATGTTCAAATTTAACAAATTTATAATTCATCGTGGTATAAAATTAAAAGGTTCTGTAGTGCAACAGTAACATTTTTTTTCTTTAGAAATTTGAAAAGATTAATTTAAATTTATTTTGAAATTAGTTTCGCCAAATTTTCAAAAATAAGAATAAATTTAGATTGTTTGCATCAAATTCTCTCACACTAGTTAAAAGCAAAATTACTGAAAGATGAAACGTAACAATAATCCGATTTCCAATTTGAGTAAATTGAACGAAATTGTGATATCTTCGTCCTCTCTCTCTCTCTCTCTCTCTCTCTCTCTCTCTCTCTCTCTCTCTCTCTCTCTCTCTCGATAATTTCATTCAAACGAGGAGAAACTTCTTGAACTTCTTCTTGAACGTTCTCTGAAAAGAGGAATTTTAGAGACGACTGAACTTTTCCTCTCATTGCCTCGTTCGATCTTTGAGAACGCGTCGTCATTTTTGGCAAGTGGCCTCGATACGTGGCCCGATCGATTTAAAGCGAGGAGAGCCGTCCAGAGGCTCGGACGAGACGGGACGTAGGCTGATGTGTAACTTGTTGCGAGCCGACTTTCAAGCAGGCCAGGCCGGACTCGACGCGCGCACGAGGCCTACGGCTAGCATGACGGGAATCAGAATGCTTCGTTCCATCATCAACCGGAGGAAAGGAGACTCCGCGGAGAGTCCCGTGGCTCGAGTCGACTCGAAGAAGCGAGTCAAGCCCGGAGCCCGGGTCTCAAGCTGAGAGGCGGCTGAATTCCACACTCTCTATACCTTTTATATTGCCTTTGACTATGCGAGGAGCCGTTGGCTACGAGCTGCGCGCGAGTCCGCGCAATTCGCGCGGCCGACAGGAGAGTAGCGGTTCTAAAGCCGGACTTCTCTCACGAGCGAGGGTACGTTTACGGGCTGTCCGTAACTTTGAAACGGCGACAGGCGTGGCGTGCGGCTCTTGAAAATGAACGTGCTTGAATCTCATCTAAAGCGGGAAGCTTGAAATTAATTTTATAACAGAAACTCTTACAACGTAATGCAATAGATGTTGGACTTATAGTTTCTCATTCTTGAAACAACGAGAGATATATATTTGATCGTTTACCACGGTGTCTCAATTAAGTCAAGAATCATCGGAATAGCGAGAATATCCGAGGTACCATATCGCCAGATACACTCTGGCACAGAAAATAGTCGCTTGACAACGGCCACTTTGTAACTTAATTATGTACGGACGCATCGGCTATCGATAAGGCAACACCCGGGGGCCATTGTCGAATGCCCGCATACATGTACGTATACACCGAGGATCCATCGTTACCCCCTCAGGTAAACGGATCCTCAGAATTATTTATGGTCCTCTCTAGTCCCCGGGCTCTTCCTCCCGTGAGAATTTTTAACGCGCGGCAAGTAAGGACGCAGAGGAGACGCCCCGAAGAGAGAACGGCGTCGTGGATCTATTTCCGATTTTAATCACACGAGCCGCGATATACGTCGCCGATTAGAAAGCGCAGCCTGTCCTCTCTTGCCGTTCTCCGCCTCCTATTCTTCGATCCTTCAAAGCGATAATTCGTCATTAAACGGAAACTGAAATTCAGCTACAATTTTCTTCATCGGAGATTGATGGGAGATAAGTGATAATAGAAAGACCGTTATTATTTTTCACGAAAGATTATATTACACTAATAATATATTATCGTTATTGTAGAGTACATAATATTTGCATTTCGATTCTATTTCTCTGAATCTATGATTCTTTTAAATAAACTTTTATTTAATTCAGTTATATTTTTGCAAGAATAATGTATATAAGTAGATAAAAAAGCTCTATATGAATCTTTCTCAAACATCAGTATTCCAGATTATTTATAGTATTATTTGTGAAATTCTTGTTTCTTTTTTTACTCGATATAACACAAAAATATTCACAAATAATACAATCACATTGTATTAAAATAACACTTGAATATCTTAAAAATTTAATGAGAACAGAAGTTTTAACAAGAATCGATTTTAATAAATACAAAATGTTCTTTATTATGTACTATTTAGTTTAAAAATAGCTTTATTATAAATTTTTATAAATTATTTATAAGTAATTTTGAATGCATTAAAATACGTGTCGTCCGAGGTCACGTATGTGATCTGCGATTGGAACCTGGAACTGGATTACTAGCTGTAACTCGGTCATTTAGATAGTGATATGCAAAACGTCAATTCATTTTACTACTCCCCGAGGTATGTGGTAACGCCATGAAGAAATAATAAAACATTTCTCGAATTGATTCGTAACTAGTAGATACCTGAAGTTTAGTGTTGTAACTTGTTCATATTACTTCACACACACACACACATATATATATATATATATATAAATGAAATTAAAGAATGAGATTTACATTAAATCCGCTAAAGATTTTATCATATGTTTGATATCTTTTTGAAGGTAAATACATGAAAACATCTATGTTAATGATCATCCAGAATTGATTTCCTTATCCTAATGAGAGAATATGATCTGACGATTGAAGTTAACACGTCCACGAAGTTAATCGTTCCTTTGATTTACCGTCCGCTTAGCGCATTCGTATTACATTTCTCAAACTTGTCACATAACTTAGTCAAGTCCAGCACGTTCCTTCAAGAGAATACATTTTAATTTTCATTGGACACAGAATGCACACGTCGCGACCTTCGTATATCCACGAAATTATTTACGAACGTTCCTAGTTTCCACTTTTAACGCAGACGACGTAGATTGTTAAATCGCGAAGAGAAGG
>NW_017257203.1:2117628-2132937 GCF_001594055.1 Mycetomoellerius zeteki
GGGGTGAGAGAGAGAGAGAGAAAGACTCACGAAGACGAAGAACGGAGAGAAGAAGACGAAGAGGAAGATTAGGGGGAAAAAGATCGCGTGAAGTCAAAGAGGAAGACAAAGATCTACCAGAGGTAGGATAGGGAAGGAAAGGATGGGGAAAGAGGAAAGAAAAGAAACACGCAGAAAAAGGTGGAAGAGAGAAAGCGAGAGACGAGGGACCGAAAGAGACGCGAGTCTCGGAATGCCTTTTCGAGTTTCTCGCCAAGTGGCCATCAGTTCGAAGCGCCGGCCCCGGCCATCCGAGTCAGCCAGCCAGCCAGCCAGCCAGCCAGCCGGAGTCAAACGAAATCACACGGATTTACATATTATGATTTACATCCCTGTCCTCTGCCTCTTCTACTCTTCCTTCTCTCATCTCGTCTCTTGCCACCGCGTTCTCCGTCACCGTCGCCGCCGCCGCCGCTGCCGTCACCGCCCTCTTGTCTCGTTCCTGCTCACGCCTGTCTTTTGTCTCTTCTTCACGTCTCCTTCGAGCATCCTTTCCTTCCCTTCCTCCTCTTTTGATATAGATTTAAAAAAAAAATACCACTTTACTGACGTTTCGGTTTTGTCAAGTTTACCTCTTCCACGTTAGGTACTATTCTCGTCGTGCAACGATTTTTTCGCATTTGCATCTCGTTTACTCGAACGTGGAACCGGAAATTCTTGTAATATTGTGGATGGCCGAAAGAAAAACGTTATTGTATAATCCAGTTCCTTTGCTAAAGATATCCGTCTTCTAGCAATGGAGAATTTAAAATTTTGATTTATCAATTGTTAATTTAAATATTGTCGAGAATTATTAGCTCAAATAGAAAGATTTCTAAAATTTTCTAATCTTAATGCAATTCTTGAACGCAGTTCGTCGGTGAAAAGATATGAGATATCAAATCACTCATTTAGGATTATTTTTCTGGCAAGAAATGATCTCAGCAGTCAGAGTCGTAAAATAAACGAGCCAATCATTCGAAGTAAAGATACTTTCATAGTTTACTCATAACAGATTTTTGTGTCGTAAATGTGAAATACGTATTACCGTTATTGAATACCGCACGCGGATAATCATTTCCGGTTTTCCAGTAATACCTCGATCATTAAGTTTAATATCCACGGTTTATTTCGGTTACATTTTATACTTATCGTGACGTTATCAATTTTAAGAAAAGAAATTAAATTAATTAACTTAATTCTCTATAATCCTATAATAAATTTTAAATTAAAAGTAAAACTCTAACTTCAGAATTAATTTTTATAAATCTCTATAAGGATTGATTAGACCATTGTTCCCCCGAGACTCTTTAATTATTACGAATTTTATAATTTGAACCTTATAATTTGGTTCTTCGGAATTTTCGTCAGAGTCAGTATAATTATACTGTCCTCTTCGTTTTTTTCTTCCGCGAATTGTCGAAAATTTCCGGATAGTCGCGAAAACCGCGAGCGTAATCGACCGTGCCCTGAACAGCACTTTGTACATTTGTCCTCGTATTCTATTACGCGGCCCGAGGCGAGAACCAGTTTGCATCTGACCTACTGCGCCGACACGAGATGGAAAGTGGTAATTGCGATCCGCTCTCCGCGGCGAAATTGCAACTTATCGCGATTAACTCGTATCGTCGTCATAGTGTGGTCCCGTTTTGCGGATTAGTTGTAATTGGAGGAGGAACGTCCCACTGTTGCGACGAACGATCCTCATTTGGATCAGCCTTACGGCGAAAATGTATTACTGATACGTAACGATAATAATATAGGACACCCATACCATCAACGCGGGAAAAGCGAGGTCATGAAATTTACGAGTCTATTCTTACCAAGGATCTAAATTGCGATCTGCGGGAAGTCGCTTGAGAAAATTTATATTGGCGGAAATTTCGTTGATTGATGGAGTTATGAATTTTTTTTGTTCCGTCTTGTATAAAATTATCATTTTTGGAGCAAATAGCAACTTCTTGCACCAAGGAATAAAATATTTTTAAATCGAACAGTTGTAAACAATATTACAATTTAAAAATAGTTTAGGATGAAATGTATCTTCTATGCATTTTCTATCTTTAATTTTTAGCATGATAAAAATTAAATCTTGAATTTCGATACACTAAAGTTAAATGTAAATACTCAAGTGGCGAAAATTTTAGAAATATTATATGAAACTACTTAAAATTTATATTCCTTTCACGAATTTGATTCACGTTGTGATCGTAAAGAATTTATGTCTTGCAAAAACGCTCGAATTTAGGAGCAAACTGGAAGAAAATAGGTCTATTCGCGTTGCTTGCACTTTTTACACTCAGCATCTTCGTGTTCTCTCTTTTTAACGTCTAAATATATATCTATCTTATTTTAAGTTCAAAAATTTTTGGAGATTTCATGCAACGCGAACAAATCTAATATAGTGCGTTTTTGCACGATTTAGTAAGACCTCTCATTTAGATAAGAGGACTCTGAAGGAATGAAAAGCAGGTAACAACTTAAACGGGGATCACGCGTTCAAGGCGAACATTTATAAAATCATAAACTTATCCTGAAATAAGGAAACTTCTGAACTTTTTAATCGCACACGCAGAATGTGCCGGCAGGCGCGTGCTAGAATGCGCTTTGAAGCATGAAACGTATCCGTTCTATTTCATCACAAAGTTGTTTAATTAAGAAGAGAAAAATATTTTATTTATAGTTTATTCATACAATTATAAACGTAATGTGTCTAATTTTACACATATATAATTTTACTAAATTATACCGTGAGGTTCATTTAATTTAGGAGAAGAAAAATATTGTATCTAGTTGCATGTAATTACAAGTATAATGTCTAATTCTATATATTATTTTCGCGAATGTTAATAATTATTACATGATTTGAAGTTTTTTTTGAAAGTAAAGACATGTATGAAAGAAATTTGCTCGACAATTCTCATCTATTTTTCATTTAGAATCATTGTCTTTCTATCGTTACTTTGAATATATAATTTAGAAATTATATGATAATTTACACAATCATAGTGCGGAATGTCATTAATACGTATGTTTCTTTTTCTTAAATGTTTCTCACAGTTTAGAATTTTCTTCATATTTTCCCTTCCAAGATAGATTCGTGAACATTCTTGGCAGTATCCGGGAATTTGCAATGATGGAATTCGCAGGATACCGATGACCGTGCCGGTAAAATTTGCGAGTCGGGACACGCAGTACGTGCGTCGGGAACTTGCCACCGCAGAGGGATAGAGAATGCGTACGGCAGTCGTGTATCGTAAACGGTGGTGCATGAATCATACTATAGCTCAACGGAGACTATAAATAAATTCGCGGCGAGATGCGTGTGCGTGTGGATCGCTGCTGCGACCGAGTAACATATCTCGAAATCGACGGCGGAATGAAGCGGAGGCGCGTGCGACGTGAATATTTTCGCCTGCTGGTGATAAATGAGAAAGCGGAAGTGAGAGGGGACAGGTATTTATGTTGTTGGGAGGCAGTCGATCTTGAAATTCGATCGACTGGAAGAGAAAGAATGTCATTAAATATAGGTATTTACATGTTGCGTATATTGCGAATTCGAATCTGTGATACCTAATTGTCGACAATACATCGGAAAGAACATTAAAATAATTATGTAGGAAACTCAAGCATGATGGCCATGTGTTATAAAAATTCTGACATTTTAATATCAGTTTAAATGCCCTACATAAATGGTTATTTTGTAACGAATATTAGATAACGAAGATAGAATAAAATGAATTAAACACTACTTTGTAGAAGAAACTTGATATTTTTATTATCATACATGAAAAGAATAGATACACATATATTTGTAAACTTAAAATTAACTTTATAAAGGCTACAAATTTTGCTGGTTGCATGACAGCCAGTTGATATTTACATTTAGAAGATCTCGACATGGGTGGTCATTTCCACGAACGGAATTTACTTGGAATTCTTCGAAGACATAGTTACAGTTATGAAAGTATATTTAAAATATATATATTTTTAAAAGCGCCTTGGCAAAAGTTTCAATAGTCATTATTTTGTAAACATATTACGGACCCACGCAATCGGTCGAATTGTGTTAGCTCTTCTTTATATAATACATATTTCTATTCAATTAAGTTCATATATGCAGCAGTACGTTTCTCTTGTAATGCACGCAAATAAAAATAACGAAACTCAAACTCTTCTGTGCAGAGTTTAATTTATTCCATTCTCTGTTTATTCAGAATGGCAGCTATTTAGTTTCAGCGACTTTCCGAGTGTTACCTTGCAAATTCCACGCGGTTCTAATCGGCAGAACGATTTTGGCGATAATTTCTACAAGTAAGGTAGGAACGCGGAAGGATCGGAAATTAGCGCGCGACAAGCGCATACGGTAAAAATTCGTCTCGGATGATAAATCGGTGATGCGCGATTCGCGACGAGCCGTGCATCGCGCGGAGCTTCTCGGCCGTATGCATAAAATGTGGTAAATGCCTGTACGTCGCTCTCCGCCGTGCCGAGGTGAGCGTTTCGAAGCATGCGGATGCGCGTTAGGGTTTCCTCTTTTTTTTTTTACCGTCTCTTTTTATTTAATCCACGCGCTCTCTATAGTTACCGAAGGGTTCTTATTGCCACGTCTCGCGATAAAATGCAACTATCCGCGACTCTCGCCATCTCCCTCGACTACTCTCGATAAAATCGCCGTCACATTTTTTCTTGATGAGACACATGGGATGTCTTGAGATTATAGATACGTATTTCTGCGATGATAGCGTTGTGTCTTTTAAAAAAGTTCAATTTAAATATCACACGCGTCTATATGTCTGTATATGTCTTTAATATTTTTTATCTTAATAGAGACTAAAAATATTCTGCAATAGAGAATATAACATGGAATGTAAATTTCAACGAAATATGTGAGCATCGTTACGAACTATTTGGAAACATTTAAAAGTAAGTTATTTACTTGAAGACTTCTCTTTCGAGAACCGACCGATCGCACGAACTTCTCGCAAGCAGGATCGGGACACGTGCCAGGACGCGGTTACAAATATCAGACTGGCTACCCACGTTATTGGAGACGCAGAAAATCGAGGAAAGTATTATCGCACAGCCCACAGCCTCCGGCTGAACGCGAGAAACGTACGTGTAAGTCGATATACAGAGTGTCCCAAAGAAGGCGTACGTCGGTAGCGGCCTCATCCGGCTTTGATTTTTGTAGAAAATTTACCTTAATTTTTGTTGTTGATGCGATTAAATTTGGCTTAAATACGTGCATTAAGTATGCCTTGAATTAATATATATTAAATACAGCTGTTATTTATAATAAATCGACAGAATAGGATAAATTAAATACTCTACTTCATAGAAAAACTTGTAATTTTTATTAATAAATAGTGTAAAAAAAAATGTTTGTTAATTTGTAAAAAATTAAAACAGAACCGAAGTTTGATCAACTTTCTCAAATAATTTGAAGTGAATTCGAATTATTACTGCAATTAAATTTGAGATGTTAAATTAGCGATATATCTTTTATTTTAATGATTTTTATTTTTAATGTATCTAACAATGAGTTGAATTATTAGTAACAATAATGGACAACGAAAGTATGTCTTGATGAAATTTCTTTAGTAAATCGTCTGTGAGAAGGCCTGTACACGTGCATACGCGATACGTAGGTATATGCACGTATATTTATAAGAGCGTAGTTACGAAATTTCCAGCCGGGTCTATAATTGCATTTTGAAATTTACGAGGGTGGCGCGTATCTGTCAGAGTGATGACCTTCGGTATTCGCACGAGGTATTAAATCGTTTTATTTGCAACAATGTGCAATACACGAAGTTTTATCTCGAATACGCACAAAAACCTCGATTAATGTTCTTATATTATAATAAAGGAATGAACTCGCGTTAAATCCGAAGATAAAGTAATCGATTGAACAGTTTATCTTGTAAAATAATAATAATATTTTTATTTGTAAAACATTGCTTTCTATAGATGACTTTCTACAGATATCTTTAATTCCACATTACTCGCGTAGGATGTAAAATAATATATTTCGGTCTTAGAATTTTACTAAATTTACAGAGTAAAATTTGTCTATCGATTAAATGTTGCACAAATAGTTTTACAATTAAAGAGAAGGGCTTATATACTTATTTTTATCTAAAAGACACATGTTATCAATCTTTATTTAATTGTAATCATTTACAAGAACAATGAAAATTGAGATACAATTGGGATGTAAAATATATCTCGTGCGAATAATTGCATTAATACTACGCCTAATATAGGATTAAGTACAGCACTCATTTCACTTGAATCTTTTTAATCCTTAACTAGTCATGTAAGCACATGTAATGACTCTATCTATTACGAATGTGGCGAGCGTGTGATATACTGACTTTAAAGAATAGTACCATAAATTATGTATATCCTTTCTTCAGTAGTAAATGTAAATTAAATTAGCTACTTATAAGTTATTAGTATACTAATTGAAACAACTATGTAGATATCATTTATCTCTAAACTAAATGTGAAAATGCTATAAGTCATTATTTACAGTTCTTAAAATGCTTAGGTTAGTATCAAATTATTAATATCCTTCTAATATAAGATGCTTATTGTAAGCATCAAAATTATGAAATTGTATGTCGATTTAACATGTGATATTATTTTAGTTCTGATTATGATTTCAAAACCGCAAGAATTTTGTGCACGGTTTGCAGAATTGGATATAAATTCACTCTAAATGAGCACTAAGAAAGGGAGACGGTATTCATAGTCGATTTTTATATTTGAGACTATTTTAAGTACAATTTTAAGATGTCATAAGTCAATCAAAGGGTTGCATTAACATTTTAAGTCATTACTTAAGACGGTCTTAACAAAAGAACAGAATACCGTCTTATGATCCGCTTGGATCAAAAATTAGGTTCGTTTCTCTTAATTGATTAAAAAAACCATTAAATTCTAATATAACGATTGCGCTGTGAAGACACGAGTAATACAATCGCACCGAATCCCTACGGACTAATTATGCTTTACAAGTCGAACGCATCTAATTGAAAGAATCGGACTTGTTTGTTTCATGTTATTCGCAACGCGAAGGACGAAGTTGTTCGAGAATGAAATCGAAGTATAAACGCGAATCGAATCGCAGGCGTGCGACTCGTTGCGAAATTTCGAAACGCCCGAAAGGCCTTTGCAGACGTTGCGTCGGGCTTTTTACATAAGAATCGCGCGCAGCAAGCCGAATGGTTATGTGTCGGGAGAAAAAGAAGAAAAATAAGCCACCCTCGTTTTCGCAACCGGCGGAGTAAATCAAAAGCGAAAATAACTTACGGCCGGGACGGGAAGAGGAGAGGGACGCGACAATACGATAATAAACAAGGGATAATTTAGCGTGCGTTCGTGGTACTGAGGTTGAAATACGCGGATAAATGCGCGCGTGCGAATAAGCGAATTTTTTCTCCGATCGATCGTGGCGGTCCTTTCCGATTGATCACTACATTGCGAAAGAGGCGCCCGATGACGTCACGGGGCTATAAAGCGATACGTCCTCGGATATGCCTATTCTACCGTGCCGGTCAAACCGCTATCCCGCTGACATTTTCGAACAATATCGAATGCGAGAAAGACATGCTAAAAAATGCAAATCCCTCTGGGTTTAGGTATATTTCGCAACACAAATTTGTACGCAAGATCGAAGGATATTAATAATTTTTTTCTACATGTTTTATATTTTAAACAAATAAATATGAAGAACAAGAAAACTTCAAGCGATAAATATTCGATGATGAAACAAAAGTAACAAAAATTTTTGTTTCTTACTACTTTATTGCTTGTACTTCCGTACTTTCAGAATCTTTAACATCGGTATTAACTATATATGCAGATTCTATCGATGTGAATACTACGATGTTTTAGCGCCTTACTGTCGAAATAGCCGTAGTGAAACATTGCGATTAGATCCGCTTTCTACGAGTTGATATATCTTGAATTTACCGCACAAAAGATTAGGGATAAACTCGAGACACATCTAACTACTTCAAATATATGGAGAAAGTCTCGAAACGTCACAAATATTATTCGAAACCAAAAATTTGTTAAGATTTTGGAAAGCCTGAATGTCCTAAGTATTTTGAAAATTATATTATTATTTCGATATCTTCTATTTTATACAGATAGTACTTAATTTTACTTTAAAAAATTTCAGGTAAACAACAAATTTATATTTTAGACGTTTCATACATATTTAAGCATTTCGAAGAAAAGATTTCCTAAATATTTAAATCTTTTAAGAGTTTCAAGAAATTAAAAAAAAAAAATATCTTTTGCAATTTTTTAAGACATTAAACAACTTTCGGTTTCGAATAATATTGGAAGCAATTCGAATCTTTATACAAAACTGTTCGAGAACAACTTTCAAAAGGAGAAGCGCTTATTATATTACACAAAGCGAGCGTTGCGACAACTTGCGACGTGTCAAAGTCAAAACGCGGTTTACGATTCACGATACGATAATAAACAATGAATTTAACTTCTCGCCCGCACAAAAGCGGTGAACGGATGCGCGCCGCGCGTGAAAAAATGACGCCCCGCGCGCCACAAATTTTTCTGATAAGCAGTGCGCGGCCGCGGACCCGCAGCCTCCGCGTCCCCGTTACCCCTTCACGCCCTTACCCTCCTTTCTCTTCCCTTTGCGGAACGTGTTCTACGCGCCTGCACGCTCGTATACGCATAACGTGCCTACACTCCGGACTGTCGCGCAAGAGTTGCTCGACCGGCGCATTCTTTTTCTTCTCCCTTCTCTCCGGCCCTCTTTCTCTTTTCCTCTCATTCTCTACATCTCTCATGCGGGCTCCATTTCCAGCGCGGTCAGACCCCGGCTTCTCACCCGTAACACGTACACGCGTGTCATATTTTCTATACAATCACTTTGGCGCGCGAGAGACTCGATACTCTTCGACTTCAAATTCCTAGAACGATTCCAATTTCCTCGCTCAGTCTTTCTCGTAATCTACTTCCTCCTGGCGAGGATTTTCTACCTGATCTTGTGAATATTCCGCTAGTGTTAAATGCACGTGTGTATCAAGAGCGTATCCTTTTAACCGCGTATGTTCTTCGGACAATTTAAATTAAAGACGAATTTTTTCTGAAACCGCAAGAAGTCATCATTGTCGCACTTTTTTCACATTTGACAAATTGCACGTGCTTTGCTAATTCTCTTATGTTAATGCACAACTTTTTACCTTTTTGTTTTTTACCATGTTTCATAAAGTTCTTGTAAAAAATGTAAAAGTGAAAATGAGATAAAGTCTGTGTACAATTATTCTTTATGTTCAAAACGTAGGTTCCTTGAGACGTCATATGAACCTATACAAAAATAAAAAATACTTTTACTTGTGTACAAAAATTTTATTCATGTGTCATTACTATTATTAGTGAATAAAATTGTGTCATTATCTGGTTTAAATTTTGTTGCTTGTTTATGGTCATTTATTTTCACATATAAAATTTTTATTTAAAATTCGATATAGGTAGGGTAGAGCGGAGCTAGTTGTGACACTTTTTCTTTAAATTATTATAAATCTTTACACAATTATGATAGACGAATGGTAAATACTTTAAAACGTTGCATGTTCATCTGGCTCAATAATTAAGTACTTATAAATCCTTGATATATCTCGTAAATAAGAAAAAAATTACGTTAATTACAAGAATGCAAAGTGGATCAATATGCCCCACCTATGGGGCATGTTGAGCATCCTCAAAGAATAAGTTGAGCCATGAAGATAATCGTTTATTACGAGGTTATATATTATTAAAAATATGGAAGGATTATGTGTATATTAATCAAATTTTTATTATTTGCATCTTAAATATAATTTGCATCTTAATAATAATTTGTAATATTCTTTCTTTTAAATGCTTTAATTAACAAAATTAGAAAAACTAAAATCTTTACTCTTTATAATAATAATTAAACGTAAAATATATGTTTAATCGTTAACATAAAATAAAAAGCATTGATATAAAGACAGATTTCATTGTAACTTTATAAGGTTAGTTATGAGATACTGGCCTAACAAGCCCCATATCGGTGTTGAGACTGAAATATTTTTTTAGAACTGAAAAACCGTAAAATAAAATAGCAATTTAAACATTAAAGTTAAAAAATACGATAACTTATATCCAAAAAACACATTTGATTATTATCAATCGCTTTAATTACCAAAAAGAACACTTATCTAATAATTTTACTTTTGATATGCAAAAACGAAAAAGCGCACATATTTGGCTGTTGACAGCCGGACACAGATTATTGTATTAAGATACAGTAATCTCTGTCTATGTATTACATTACGCACGCATAGACGTATCTACATATATTTTGGTTATTTAGATATTTGCATTTGACCAACTTGCTCCTATGCTCAAATAGCCCCGTTCTACCCTACTCATGTATTGACGGAAGGATTAATAATATTATTTAATTTAATTTGATAATAAAACACAAAAATTGAAGAAGGTCATATTCGGTCAAAACGGATTTTGGTATCTAATAATATTTTTCGAGAAAAATAAAATTTTACAATTTCTTTTTCAAGCAAACGGCATTTATTTGTCAGTCTTGAAACACAGTCCTAAACGAAGCTGGGGTGCGTAATATCATAAATTAATAATAGAAGCTTTGTTCTGTGCCAGGAACTTACTGCTGTGAAGCCGGTTCTGGATATTTCCAGCGCGATCTCCGAGTTCCAGAACCCCCTTTCCTCCCCCCCGTAACATATAGCAAGTGTCATATCCCACATAACTGAAGCACACACGCTTTCATGGATGATACATGTATCGCCATAAGCCACGCCGCTCGCTATGTATAATTGACTCGCGACTTTCTCCCTGCGAAGTTCGATATCGAGGAGGCCACCCGGCAATAAACTAAGCTCTCGCGATCGAACGGCGCAGCTATCATCGTACTACGTGGTAAGAAATTATTGGGCCACTCTTTTGCTCGATCGTCTTCAATCGATATTAAATGTGCCGATCAATTCAATGAAGTTTGGTAAAAACGAAAATTGAAGGCAAGTATTCATCCTTCTTGATTCGTCGATATTAATCCTTATTATTAATACATACAATGATCTTCTGGTCTTTTATTATACATGATAGATCATTTAATTTTCGTCACTTTTATACAAATAGGTATACACAAATTATAAAACATAAGGAATGAGAATGTAAGCATTGTGCAATTTAGTTTATATATATGAAGATATTTATTATTTTATATACTTGATAAATGTTTCGACTCAAGTTTGAGTCATCCTCAGCAACAATCAATAATAAAAAAATACAGACGGAATGAGAAAAATCAAGGAGAATCTTTCTAGTTATCAAAGATATTATAGCGTTTCACATGCAAAAATTATTAAATGAGTACATGTACTTTAATATTTTTAGAAAGTATTTATAAAGTTGTGTACTTAAAAAAATGAAAGAATAGAAAAATAATTATTTAGCCGGGTGCTTCTAGTATTTTAAAGAAAAGAAATGCGTAAAACACGAGAGATCCAATCGGAGAAATAATCAGAAAGAGTCCCAAATAACACGGTTTATATCAAAGATCGGATATTTTTCTTCATTGGCGTTTTTGGAACTTTGGCTTGCGAAAAGAGTTCTATCTATACATGCGATAACTCAAGAACTCGTATATTTCATACTGAAAATCATAAATGTCTAAAGAATTGCATATTTTTGTAACATTTTTTTAGTATATATATATATATTATATTTGGAAAATAAATCGCAAATTAAATTGGAAATATTGAAATACATGGATCCAGAAAGGGACAGAAATAAAAATTAATTACTGTCAAAAATAATTGTACACAAGTTCGCGAGTTTCGCAAGCTATCGATGGTCGCAGGACTGTATAAATAGCTCACACAAAGTATTAATAAAATATTGAATAAAAAAAAAAAAGAAAATACCCCATTCGTCCCGCGGCGAGCCGTCTTGCTGGATCATCGTCAACTTTTACGCGAAAGATCCCAATAACTCTCAGCTCTCGTAAAAAGAAAAAGAACGTGACGTGCCTCCTCCTCTCCTTCCCTCCCTCGTTCTTCCCCTCCCTCTTTCTCAACATCTACTCGTCAGGCCGTCGTCAATTACGGTTAAACTCGTTACAATCTCATTATATTCGCGCGTATCTCCTTATCTTCGCGGAAGTTCACCCCTGGACGAGGGTACCGCCGGTGCGAGATTTTATACGCATGTGTCGCCCGCGTACACGTAGATACGTACGCATGTGAACGCACGCGCGCGCGCGCGTCAGGTACAAAAAAGTGCGTGCGTACACACGCGCAGGTATACGTGTACATATCGACGAGAATGTTTCCGTTAAAAAATGAGCCCGTGCCGGTGCCACACGGCCGTAACACGGCACGTAAAGTCAGTGGCGTAACCGGTAGCATCGGCGGTCTTCTTTCAATTAATAACGTGATCATAGGTTGTTAGAGGTTCCTTCGCCAGACAATCCCCACCTTCCCCTCCCTTCTTCCCGCCATGCCACCTTCTCCTCCTCATCTTCCTCCTGTAGCATCCCTCGTGCTCATTCTCTCTCTCTCTGTCTATCTGTTTCTCTTTATCTCTCTCCCGCAGTCTCTCCAATTCCTTTTTATCTTCTCTCTTCGCCTTGTTCCCTCTTTATTCTACTTCCACGCGCGTCACTCCACTTACCTTCTGCCTCGTTTTTTTCACCGTTCTCATCGCCATCCTCATCGCTCCTCCCTCCAGCTCCCCTCATTCGCTTCGATCCTCTTCTGCTTATACATATATGCACACAGGGTGACTCGAGATCGCCGGATATCCTTCTCCGCAGACTCTTCCGTCGATGTGCTATCGAGATTTTTTGAAAAAAGTGTCGAGTTACTTAACTTTTAATTATAAGTAATTAGTAATTAAAAACGCGATTCTGGTGAATCAAACTAGAAGATGATAGCGTTTTTTTAATTAATATGATACTAATCTAGTTTATTTAATAGGATTTAATTGGAACCTTATTATAAGACTAAAATGTGAAACGCTGAAAATTTTCGTTTTCGCTGAGAGAAAATTGTTTACAAGTCAACTGTAAAGAAGCTGCGGTTAAAGAGATATTCGATAGTTGCCACAAAACACACCGTATATGTGGACGCACGTATAACGCGAGTCTCTTCCACGTAGTCGCACCTACGATCTTCTTATTCGAGCGACGCGTTTCGCGAATAAGAAGATCTTGCCGAGCGCATAATTTAGCGTGAACGAGCGTGGTCGTGCGGGCTGTCATTTTAATTGTCTGATGATCGGCGGCGAGTATCGATCCGAGTGTTCTTCGATCTCTCGCACCATTGGTCTGCCGGAAATTGGTCTTCTTTCAATATGTCAGACACGGGGATCCCGAATAATCTTGTAAAGATTAACCCAACGAAAAAATGTATTATATAAGTGTATATGTGTTCTAAAGAAACCAATATTAAAATTAAATTTCCGAATCGTTCATTATAATTGCTCTTTGTGCGAAACAGACGTGTTTACAGTATGCGCTAAAAAAAATGCGACTCTCTTTTAACCGCTATTATGTTTGCTGAGTGTGACAGTGACGCAATGATTAAAGGAAATCATATCGAATAAATATTTGGTAGGACAAAATATTTGTGTTATAATCAAATTTGCCTCCGTCTTCACTCACTTTATTTAATTAAACCGACAACTGAAGTGTTAGTTGTGAGAGTCGCATTTTTTTTTTGGCGCATACTGTATAATCTAATGAATAAAGAAAAAATTAATTTAGAAATGAAATGTATCAAAATTAAGGGTATTTTAGACTTCAAGATTTCTATAGGTTCTGGGGCAAAGTGCACTTGAGGAATGTTGTTGAGTTTAGGGCCGCGGAGCCCTAAATCCGCCGCCACTGCTCGTTACTCCTCGTTTGACCGGTATTGTAATACAATTTGAACGAATCCTCCCGCGGAGGCAAGGCGCGAGATAAAAATAAGTTAGCAGCCGTATTTCAAAACGGATGATCCATCACCGACCACCTGACGGATCTTGCACAAAGAGCAGCATCTACCTAAACCCGACGTCTTGCGCCGCGTCCGTCGGCGAGAAGAAGAGAGAGAGAGAGAGAGAGAGAGAGAGAGAGAGAGAGAGAGAGTCGCTAAATTAGGATTTAGCGAAAAGGACGTGGTACCTTAAAAAAAAGATGCCTCTCATTGTCATGATAATACGCGAGATATAAATTTACTAGCCGCCGGTTTCGCTATAAAACGATCTAAGTTTCAAGTTCCGCGAGAGAAAAACATGGATATTTTTCCGCCTTCGCTAAGTGTGAGATCGATGTTGTTTGTGATTTAAAAATAAATTAATTTATTGCAAAAGTCTGATCTCCTTACGTTTACGCATTAATTAAGATAGCAAATTTTAATTACAGAGCTGTAATTATTCTTTTTATTTCAATCTTCCTTATTAAAACTTATTATATTAGATAAGCACTTGAGAGGATTAAGATATATTTTAATTGATTTTCGAGATGTTATTTTGCCTTATTTTATTATTTAAAACTATTTATTAATAAGAGAGACGTGACCTATTTATGCCCTTACAGAAATAAATAAAAACGAAATTCTAACAATGCAATGAGCGATCAATAGAACTGTCCTCTGAGGATTAATACAAGTAAAGATAAAGTATTATTGTAATACTGTTATTGAATTAACAATATTATTTTTTAAATTAAATTAATAATAACTGTTAATATATCATTTATATTCATATATAAGTATATACATACACATATATAATATATATATATATACACACATTTATTATAGAAAATTAAATTAATACTAATTGCAAAATAATTAACAATGTTTTTCATATCGACTCTATCTTGCTCTTTATCTTGCCCAAATTTTTTCAGTTTTTTCTGGATGTTTACGTATTAATTACATCCATCGTAAAATTAACGTTCCAACGTTGCAGCTTGTCCGAGTGGCTCATATCGAAAGCGATATGCCAGATAGCGATATGATCGAAGGTTAACTACGTGGGGAAGAGCTACCGTCTCCTCGTTGACGTTGTTTTCTCGTGACATATTCTACGTGTAACGGACACTTAAGCCGCGCGTTGCGGTCTGCCGCGACATCTCGCCCGTTCAATGGGGTCCGTCGGTCGGGGCCGCACGATCGCGAAAGTCCTGATGTGGCACGCTCACGCGGGGGTGCAAGAGAGGGGAGGGATCGGCAGAGAGAGAGAGAGAGAGAGAGAGAG
>NW_017257203.1:2132997-2141584 GCF_001594055.1 Mycetomoellerius zeteki
CAGCGGAAACTTGGAAGGCTTCCTCGTCGGGGTGTCTGCCCTCCGTTTCCCCGTCCTTCCCGTGTCCCTCATCACGATGCTCGTCGACTCTTCCTTTTTTTAATTGTATCGTCGAGACATAGCGGAGAAGAGGTTGTTGCGATACCGCTTATGCGCGAAGGTGCGACGTCCCCGAACGATGCTCTCTCTCTCTCTTTTTCTCTCTCTCCCCCTTCCCCCCCCCTCTCTCCTGTGGCAACCTTAGATCTCTCTACGAGACTGAAGATATTTCAGCTCTGTTTACTACTCTCGACGAGCTATATCCCTTCTTAACCCTTCTGTGAAAGGGATATCCTTTTTCAGTATTTCTTACATGTAGTAGTTTCTAGTTTTATTATCAATCGAAAACTTGTATTAATCTTCAGAGGACAGTTCTATTGATCACTAATTGCATTGTTAGAATTTCGTTTTTATTTATTTCTGTAAGGGCATAGGTCACGTTTCTCTTATTACATTCGTGAAAACTCTTTTCTTTTAAAAGTGATATTAATACGTTATGATTGAAGAGAAGAGAAAGTATAAATGATACAAATGACATTTATTCTATTATGAGAAAAGACAAGGCACACGGTTGGTATTTACCTTTTATACAGCACTAGCATTACAAATGATTTTTATGCACCTATGAGGTTAACAAAACCAATTAAAATTCTACATCAAATTTAAATTTATATTTAAATTAATAACATAAAATTGTAGAAATTCAAAACAGCGTAAATATGTTATTAATTTTATGATTTTTAAAACAATTTTTCCGGAAGACGAAATTTCGTGAGAGTTTGATTTCATACCTTTTAGTTATGCTATTTCATATGTGTAAGATATGTGGGAGGAACACAGAATTATAGAGAGAGTTGTGATTCATTGTGTCGCTTACACATGAAAAACCAACTACTTTTCAATTGCATTACTAATTGGGAGGCCATTTATTTAGTATTATCTTGATTTCCTCCGATAATTTTTTGTATATAATTGAAGCGTACTATTAGATTTTATTAATTTATGTACTTCTTCCAATATGCATAATAATTTCATTATTTTGTTATAAATTTTTACGTTATTTTATTAGAGGTTTAATTTTTAGTAAGCAGTTGTATTACATCGAATGATACATCGAATTATTCGCGGCTCTACTCTAAAAGTATAGGTCGCGTAGGTCGAAAATAGTTATTTCTCTATCAAAGATTATCAAATAGAAATTGTGTTTCCGGTAACGCGAAGGAGAGAACGCGATGAGGAGAACGAAGTTCAAGGACATCGAGTCCGGATTCCTCTCATCGTCGCCTGTCAAGCCCTTCGACGTACGGAAATTAATATGCTTGGCCCTCCTGTGACACAATGTTGCAAACGATGCGATCGGCGCATACCTGCCTACTCCGGCGTTCATCGATCGGCGCGCATGAAATATGACGACATTGTGACTTTACCCGTGTCCTGACGAAGTCGCAAATTCACGTTATCGATCGTCGACGATGTCAGCGGGCCGGCCCGGTCGGTCGGCCGGCCGGCCTCAAAGATATTTTCGTCCTTTTATTTGGATGCATACGCCAGTATTGTACGTGCGATGATCCTTCGAGAGCCGGTGCACGTCATACGAATTCGGACTTGGTACACAAATGATCCTTCCACACAGATATACACGCGAAGATTCGAAACGTAAAATGAGCTGTTATTTTACCAAATTCTTTATCATTTTGCTTTAAGAAATTTTAGATGAGATTTGTAGCTGTAATGATTCCTTTTATTCTTGACAAAATCATAAAAAATAAGTTAAACCAAGATTAAAGTTAATCTACAGTATCTAAATTGATAGAAACCCAGAAAACAATTTAGACAAAAAGTCCAAATTCAGAATATAAGACGTCATATAAGGTGTCTAAAAGACGTTTTAGAGCCATATTGATAATCTGATCTTATATATATTTTAAGGCTATCTTAAAATGCTAATGTGGCTTTCTGATTAGTTCTTGACATCTTAAGACTGTACTTAAAACAATCTTAAATATAAGAATCGACTATGAATACCTGCCTTAAAAACACTTTTGCGAGAACTGTCTAAAAGATGTTTAAAAGATGATCTTATAAGACATGTTACGTCCTGATTTTAGACTTCATGGTGAGAATGAACATAAATCGAATTTCTTTACGAGCTTAATATCAAATTTCAAGGAGTCAGATTTTTATTTTTCTCCCCGACCTTTCTACTTTTTCTCTCCCGAAGATTAAATCGCCGAACGCTTCAGCCGAGACAGGTCTCGATATCCTCGTCACGAAGAGACTCTTTCAAGTTGCTCCAAGTCTTCGTGAACGTCGGTCAGGCATCCCGGGACACTTCGTACAAGCGATACGACAGAGAGCTATTAACGATTGATGAGAACAGTTTGCCGTGGCTCCTATGGCATGTGCACCGGATATTATTATTATATGAAGCGCGATGTCGATCTCTGACAATGGAAGCCGCGATGTCTCGTAATGTTTGCCGTTGATAGTGTCGTGGTGGATGAGGAAACAAAAGCTGTCCTAAGCATCGTGGATATGTATCTTATTGTCCCCGCGTAGCCGTTACACGAAATTACAGTACGCCCTTTGAGCGGTCTACGGAATCATGGCAGTGGCGGGTCGTTATTAAGCCGTGGAATGTCGGCGCTTCGACTTCCTTTCTCTCTCTCCCTCGCGGAAAATATATTGCGCTCCGATGAAACTATTACCACCGCCCGGCTTAGGCTTGGAATGAACGATGAAAGCGGGGTAATTAAGTTTTCTCAGGAACTTACGCGTTCGTTTGCACCACGACAAGAAGTTACTTTTTATTATTCTTATTTCATACACTGTAAAAAAATCGATAAGAAATGGGAAAGCATTGCGCAATAAAGAGCGCTAAATGAGCTAAATTAGATGCAGAATTGGAAAATTGTACAATAACGTATAAATATTGTATTGATTCTAAATTGTTTGAAACTCGTAGAGTGTCTTCAATTAATTAGCATTCCATTAATTTGCGTTTAACAAATTAATTCTATGTCTTTTTAGTTTCTTATATTTTAAGGAGATATAATTTGTTGCTCGAGATTTTTGTGTATACCTTCTGTTTAGATATATCTAATGCTGTAAAAAGTAACGGTTAAAATTAGCATGAATAATTATTCAAATCATATCTCAGCGAGAAATTATTTGACAACAAATGCGAGAAATACGATATTATAATATATATAAATTAAAAATATATTTTTGTACAGAATATATTTTTTTGTATGAAACTTTGTGTCTGAGAAAATCACTTTTAGAAAAAAAAATGTATATGAATATTCAGTTATTTCTCATTTATTGTTGTATGTATCGAGTCATAAAATGTCCTTAAGGTCTTTGACCTGGCGCATGGCTCCCACGATGAAGTCGGTTATTAATTGGGCGACGTCGACCCCTCATAGCGAAGCGATAGCATTCCATTCGATAAACACGACTGGTACAAGTTTGGCCTGAAAATTCCAGTTTCAAATTGCTGGCCATTTTTAATTTTAATTTCTAGAGAAGCTATGTCGGATTAAGCGGATATTCATGATTATTATTACAAGAAAATCGCATATTCCCAGACAGCAAAAAGTACAAAATCGGGACATAAGACATATTAAATATGTCTTTTAGATATTCTTTACAAATGTGTCTAAGTCGTTTTCTCAGGTGACTTTGAAGTGTCTTATGTCTCGTTTTTAGACGTGCGTGTTGTCTGAGTTAAATCATGAAACGACAAATCGCGATCGATTGTCAATTATCTACTACGATATTCGTAAGCATTATGTCGTTTACAAATTATTTAATACCTTTTACTTTTAAGGTAAGAAAATTTGATTTCGTCATAAGTCATTTCTACGTAATTGCGAATTGCACGTGCGAGAGGAGGAGGAGGAGAAGACGTTAAGAGTCCCTTCTATCTCTTACATTCACACATAATTTCAGCAGTGACGCGAGCAGAGAAGTGAATTATGCGCTGAGAATTACGAATTCAGAATTAACTCGAATACTTGCTACTGAGATCGGAACCAGTTCGCGGTTCCGGAGCTAATAAACAAACGGCGTCGAGAAATTCATTAAAACACTCTCGGGAAATGGCTTAATTAATTAATTAAAAAACTACGATCCTTCGATTGTATGGAGACCCTGCACGGAGATGTATGGAACGTGCGCGCACGCGCGCGCGCGTAATAACCGGGTAATAATTACATTGCAATAGCGGCTACATAGTTGCAACTGCACGCTCTCGTCGCTCACGAATGCGGCCAGTAACCGCGAGGCGTAAAGCAGCCATTAGTAGATACACATCGCGGAATTTGAAATTCCACGCGAGCGGGGCGGCCATGCGGGAAGCGGAAAATCGCGCGATAATCGCGCCGGTTATGGTACGCGTCTTCGATTTACGAATCTCTAACTCTCGATAATTACCGCTCGTTATGCGCAAGTATGCAAGCATGAACGATCTTAGCATTGCATTGCGTATGATTAAAAAAAAAATAGAGTTACCATATCGATTTTATTCGAGAGTAAACATTAAAGCATCTGTTATCATGGACCATTTTGAAATTGCTTGCCATAATATCGAGCAGCTTTTATTATACAATATATACATATATCTCTTTAGTCAGATAACCTGTAATAAAAACGAATGAAAAATATGATACAGTTAAGGTATGCTTTCCTTAAGGAGAAATCACCGCGACTTATTTCAGCTAAAATTTATTTGAGACTAACCTTCCAAATCGGAATTTCAAGCCGTAGGCGAGGAACTCTCGAGAGGAGCATCGATTCGGTCTTTGCAGATAACATCTTCCGCTTGTACTCTTACGTATATTTTCCACCTCCGATTCTCTTGGATTTCTCTCTATGTCGTACGGGAAACGCAGAAAGAAAAGCGACTATTAGTAGATACATATCTTATTGTCTCCGATCGTTATACAGAATTACGATGTACCCTTTAAGTTCTCGGTAAGACACGTAGTCGTCTGGATCGTCGTCGTCATCGTCGTGGGCCATGCGAGCCCCCACGAAGACACGTTATTAATCGGTCGATGTCAGTGGTTCGACCCCTCATAGAGAATCCATAAGACCTCGTTCGGTAAAAGGGACAGGGACCGCTCTCGAGCCGAGGAGTATCGGCCTGTAGACGATGCATGCTTCGGCCACGTAGCGGGACAAGAGGAGGTGGAACGTAGAGGGGGTGTGCGGGGCCTCGGGCCAAGCTGGCGGACCCAAGAGCGATGGTGCGGGGCGGGGCAGAGGAACGGGGCCCCAGAAGAATGGGACTCACTTCGTGCATGACCCAAAGAAACCCCCGCTGAGCGACTCGATCCGATCCGCTGATCCCCGACCGCGCTGACGCAGATACCATCTTTCCTTGCACTCCGAATGCTCCTCTCCGGGCGTTTCTTACCGCCCATATACCGCGCTCTCGCGCCGCATCGAAGGAGTCTAAGCGAGAAGCGAGAGAAAAGGAGCGGAAGAGGAAGAGAGAAAGAAAGAGAGATAGAGTATATAGAGAAGAGAATGGAGAAAGGGGGTGGGATTGTAGCCGAGAGACAGCTATATGACCGCACTGATTTGTCTGCTTATTGTTGCCGTTGCCTCGCTCGTTGCTCGTTGTTTCCGCTCGCTCGCGACGATGACACCAAGTGTCGCGGCCGCTCTCATGGTGACAACAACGAAAGAAGGAGAGAGAGAGAGAGAGAGAGGGGGGGGAAGAGAGATCGCATAACGCGCGAATTGACTGTGGCTGAAGCCGAAGGAAGTTTCTTTCGGTGCCGTTCTCGGTATATTGCACGCGGTGATTTCAACGCCGACGCAGGAAACGTCTCCGATACTACGCGTGGAGTGTTATCCTAAAATGAGTTCCGTAAACTCGAGTGTAACTACTTTTTACGTTCGAATTTTTGTGTACTCTAATTGTAAAAAAATTGTTTCTTTTATTTATTATATATAATTTCTTTTGCGAGTTTCGTCGGTTTATATTGTAGACAATTGACGAAATTTGTTATCGAGACACTTAAGATTAATGACACCAAAATGAAAGAGAGACAGAGACAAGATGAGAAAAATGAGCAACGTTGACGTAATCAGCGTTACATCCCGACGTTCTGCATTAATTAACTCTAAATTAGCAAATGCTAGAATTATTGTCTTTCTTGAAGTTGTGCGTAAGAGACAGAGAAAATGAGTTACTTAGGATTACTGTCATGCGTTGATGCAATCCGGTCTGAAATATCGGATTGCAAAATTACAGTAATAAAAAAATTAATCTCAACACAACTCTGACAAATTAAGGTAGTAAAATTTAAATGAATTATTGCCATTTAGAATTCTACATGTTTATTGAATAATTTATATACAATAATATAAATGTCTGTTTGCTTAACGAATAATGATATATATAAATAAAAAAAGATAATAAATTTATTTATTACTTATGATAAGTATTCGTAATAAATAAATATTATTTGTTTATTTAAATTATTATAAATATTACATATTTTTAATATCAATTGTATATGATTTTATTTTAATTGTACATGACTAATATGATTCGAAATGTGATTCGAATAAAAAATGCAAGATAAAATCAGTAATTTTATTCACTAACGAACGATACAAAACTTTCGCTTGAAGTGATTAATATCTCTGGCTGAACGATCGATTTTCTTCTTAATGACTTTTGAAAACCAGTTAATAAAATTAAGAATCGGGGAATATAATTGATCGAAGAAAATCACAAAGTTTGTAAAAAGGCGCGTTACTCACGGGACAACAGGCATTTTCGCCTGCCTGAGATAAGCGTCGGTTCGCTTAACACGAGCATCATGCATGGGTGGTAGACCGTTCAACGCAACAATCAGTGCCGTTATCGCACCATTACGAGATAAGGCCGATCTTACGGATCGTGTGAACTATGTCGGAAAGTTAAGATACGTCGCGGCCATTTAACACGGGACTGTCGATAGCCACTATTAATGACGATATAGCAGGGTCCACCTATAATTACCGACGACGACGTGGTGGACCCGCTCCGACAGACTTTGCATAAATTTACCTCGTCGAACAGCGTCGGTATACTTCGCTCTGCGTGTACAAGTGAATACATTAGGCGAACGAGGCCCGGACCCACCTTGTTATCGATACCTCTTATCGCGTCGATTTTTGGCAGTAATGTCGGCCCATAATAATCATCGATTTAACATCGGATTTGTTGCGGAAGATACGTATTTATCTGAGAAAAAAAGAAGAATCCGGAAGCGTGATATCCGATGACATTTAATATGGAAATAAGGTAAAGTTTTTCTGGAAAGAAATTCTTTATTCGTTACTAACAATAAGTATTTAATAAAAAAGGGTATTATATTAGAAACGTCGCCGTGAAGTTCCTGAGTTTTGTTTTTTATTTCATTAACGATAAACAATACATAATTCATCTTTCACATTATAAAGTCTGTTCCTCTTACATTCAATTGAAAGTCGTAGGATGGCGTAACTTTAATAACATGCGAATGATATCGATCGCCGACTAGAATCGCCTACGAACGCGACACGCGTCGAGCATGCATAAATTGCGTAAGTACATTCATCCGAGTGGAGATCGGTGCATCTGGGTTACATGGCGATTTATAGCGGCGGTAGACACGGGGGATCGCGACTATTTATTTTCGCTTAATCCTCTACCCAGCTCTTGGGGCTCGAGCTCCGAGGGTCTCTCGACTTTTGTTTCGTCATTCCGAAACGTTGTTTCATCGGCGACGATGTAGGCGCGCCTAGATATCCGAGAGTAATAATCGATGGTAACCACTTCATCAATGACAGGGGAGGGTTCGACTAATTACTGGGAAGACAGATGCGCGCCTTCGCGGATCGCCCGTTATATAAAAGCTGCCTACCTGAGAAATGTCTGCGTATTTATTCGTCGTTCCGGATTATGTGTACACAAGGATTACCACGGCCGAGGTTACCTACGTCGAGTGGCCGTAAAGGAAAAACAATTTGCACCTCTCTTCCGTGAAAGAGATGACTCACGCGAGAAAGTATTTTAATCGAGTCTATAGATTCCGCAGTGGTACGCTGATGGGTATATCGAGACGCGTTCATCAATTACGTAAATATCGGGATTAGGTAACCTTCTGTAGGCGTTTAAACTGTCCGCATCATTGATATCCCAATTTATGAATTTACACGATGAGTAGTGGCGGATTCGTTGCTGACGTAGCTAATTATGAAGCTTTTGTGACTCTTTCGAGGCATGTATATATGTATAATACTTTTATTATAAAGCATATAAATACATAAGTATTATATATATATATACAGGGTGTTTCCAAATTAAATGGCAAAACTTCGGGAGCGTGTAGAGGAGTAAAAAACTAAGAAAAAAAGTCCTATAGACATATGCTCCTTTTTGCTTTGTTTCGCAGGAAATCACGAAAAAAGAAAAAAATATATTTAATTTATTATTTTAATTATTTTATTTATAAACTTTTTAATGAAGATTTTGTTCGAAATGTGCACCTCTCGCAGCAAT
>NW_017257203.1:2142232-2241405 GCF_001594055.1 Mycetomoellerius zeteki
TTCCCTGCCTGCAAATCTCTTCGTAACGCTGCTTGAAATCGGTTGTTTTCTTGTCGAATTGAAAATGATCCAGTCTCTCGCAATCTATTAAATGTCAACATAAACACTCTTCGGTTTGGCACTCTTCTGTTTGGAAATCGTCGTGCATATTCTCGCACCGCCTTTAAAGCATTACCGTTGCAGAAACCGTATACAAAAACCATATCAGCATATTCACTATTAGAATACGTACGCGGCATATTGCAAAAGACAAAATTCATCTACTGTTAAAGGCTTTCAAAGAGCGACTGACAAATTCATAACAGAAAGTGGAAAATGTAATCAAATATGTCGGTGCTAGATATGGCAAGAAATGTAAACATTTTTTTTCGATTTCTCTGAAACGGAGCAAAAACGAGCATATGTCTATAGGACTTTTTTTCTTAGTTTTTTACTCCTCTACACGCTCCCGAAGTTTTGCGATTTAATTTGGAAACACCCTGTATATATATAAAACTACAATTATATTTTAAAATATATATAATTACATTTATGTAACTATATAAATAAAGTTATATTACGTGTATATAATTTATATTTATATACTTACATATTGCATATTTATAAATAAAATTTTTATATATTTTAGTTATCAAATATATATAATTATACTTGCATACATATTTTTTATATCGTTATACTTGCATATATATTTTTTTATATCGAAAATTATAAGTAACTCTCTTCGTTGATGTATTTAAATCTCTGTACAAATGCGAATGATACATAAGAAGAATAGATATGATTCGTACATAGGATAGTTTAGTGCGATTAAATACACACAGCAATTGATTTATCACTTCAGTACTGTTATTCCTGTATTATGCTTTTCCAATAGTTTACCGTTCCTCTCGCCGTTTTCGATATACTGGCTGCTGGTAGTCGCATAAACCTCGGAGCTGCTGACGTGACTGAGAATTTAATGAAATGAGACATGCACGAGCGGGATCGAAAAACTAACTTTCTCACGAGTCTTCGCATGCATACCGTGACTTCGACTCCGCAACGGCCTTCGTATGTTCCCTTCGGCTTTACACATAATTACGTCTCTGGCGTTAGCCAAATCGTCGCAAATTCTTGTATCGAATATATGGCTCTCGACGTATTTCAAAATTAAGTTCATACATTTTTCTCTTGTGCTCGATCTGTATATGTAGTTGTTACCTACATAAATCTTGCCTTGAAAATGTACTCAGCTTTGAATTTCTTTTTCGTCACACATTACTATGTGTTCTTAACCCAAAAATGATAAGCAAATGACATTTATTGTTAGACTGTGAAAATTACAAGCATTAAAAAAATAATATTATTATATATAAACAATAAATTATGATATTTTTGTAGTGACAATGAAACATAACAATTAATTAAATGCAATAAATTATAATTATATATAATAATTTCTAATTAATATATATATATATATATATTATTCTAAACTTTTTATTTTATGTGACTTAACGCAACTAAAAATTATGAATCTATAGTATCTATCTGTTTTAATATGTCTGCGATAGGAATTATCACAAGGAGAAATTAATTACTTTTTTATTTTTTGCTGTAATAAAAGTTGCGCCAAAAGTTTTTAATTACATAAGCAACCGGGAATTTTTACGATGACCGAGATAACCGATCTTGCGGGTGCGATCCAGATTATTTTGATTGAAACTACGAGACTTTCCTATCGTAACGTTTCCCGAACATTCCTCTCCATCTGACAATACCGTCGGTACCGTCGAGTCATTGACGACTCAATCCGACTGGATCCGATCTGACCGGAATGACCGATGACCTCAGCGAGCCACTTCTAATCGTCATACCTTTTTCTTGCGGCAGGTACGCGTGACGGTGCTGGACAAGAACGACGTGGCACCAACGTGGGGCCCAGGCCCGTGGAAATTTAATATCTCCGAAGAAGCGCCGCCCAATACCGTCATCACGGTTCTCGAGGCCCACGATCCGGATACCATCGGTACTCTGACTTACACCCTGGTGCCGAATCATCGTCGTCCCGGCGATCGCGGCGAGTCCGCGGACAACGATGAGACGCAGGGCCAATTTAAACTGCATCCGACCACCGGCCAGCTCAGCCTCGCCGAGTCTCTCGACAGGGAGACGAAGGAGAGATACGTGCTCAAGGTGCGCGCCGACGATGGTCTGCAACACCGGGACATCGTGCTTCATATACAGGTGAGAGTGCGAGACTTGAGCGACGTGGCGCGTTAAGAGATACATTTCCTATACGGAGAAAATAAATTACGTAAAAAATATATATTCCTCTTTACAACATTACGTTGTAAAGTTGGACCACAACTATGTTATAATATTACTGTGAAAGACGCAGACAACCAATTATATTTTAATTATATTAAAGAAATTGTTATTTTCTTTTACAATAAAAATATTAGCAAATTTAATTTGTTATTGAAGGCGAATAGTAAATATATTCGTTGCTGGACTCGTCGCTGCTTTGATGATGGAATTGTAATGACGGAATAATTTGCAGAGCTAATAAATTTTCAGCGATTGAGATTGGAGATAACAAATATTCTTAACAAGAATCTTTGTCTATATTATAGTTGATAAAATTTACTAGACATCTTAATTTTAATATAGTTCGCCAGATTTTTTTCTCCGTTCATATACGAGTGACAGTATCGATAATGTCTTATATATTTTATGATTCTCACATTTTTTTTCGCTATAAAGTAAAGTAATTAAATCAGCGTAATACTTATATGAAATAGTCATTCTTTCTAAACGCATCTTAAACTATCGAAAATGGCATTTGTGGCCGGTGGTAGGAGAGAAGAATCGAACTGTAATTCACCAGTACGAAGAACAGACGATTGTTCCCAAGTATTGGAATGCTCAGTGCGAGCGAAGGGTCAAGTCGATAATGCATTAGACACGTCCCCGTGCCGAAAGGTCGTCGACAACTTCCTACTATAACTGTAACCTATTGCTTCATATCAACGATTTTCTTCGTAGTTAAATAATAACCCGGTACTCGTGATGGAATTCGGTCGTCGTACCAACAAACGAACTCGGCGACGTTGGCTAATTTCTCCTTGCTCGAAGGATCGTTGCGCGAATAACGAATCGTCCTGCAGGATGAAGGATCGAAAGAAAGAGAGAGAGAGGGAGAGAGAGATAGAGGCTATGTAACTACAGCGATGAATTAATTTATGAGTGTACTTATACGGGATATCGTTATTACTGCGAGACCAATTACTGGTCAATTTAAAGGCAATCAATCTCTAACGGAATCGAGCCAGACAACACGATACGGTGTAGTGTAAAATTTACCCAGTCTAGGAGAAGAAATTTCTATCTAATAGTGTAGATATATTTTCTTTTGTTTTAAAATTAGATGTTTAACTTAAACAGATATTTTCATCGAAAATTTATGAATTTAATTCAAGAATAATATGCTTGTTTACGAAAAAGAATTTCTTTTTTTTTTTTAGAATAGGATACAAAAATAAATTGGTTTTTTCGTGATGTGAGAAAAATATAGGGATGCCGATAAACTGATGATAAGATTTGATGTAACTTAAAAATTAGTCGTGCAAGCTTCACGCTACATGCTAGGTTGTTTCACAGGGCGTGGGTAAAGGGTCGCGGACGGATCTGATATTTTTCAATTAATGGCCGGTAATCAGGCGAAAACGCCGGCGGGGCGAGAAAAGTCGGGGTGTACGGTTATAATGCCGTACGCATAAGTCAGCGCTGTCTATCGTAACGAGCGATCTCGAGCAGAACAATGTTGCGCTATTGCGTACCCGCGCAGGCATCACTCGGAAGATAAATCTACGATTGCCTGGCGACCCGCCAAGCGGATTGCTCGCACACACTCACTCTGCACGTGCATGCAACAATGGCACACCCGTTCCTCTGAGTGAGAAAGATCGAATTCGTTTCTGCGTGATTGTGAAATGCCGCGAGAAAAATTGACTCTTGTATGAATCGATTGCGTTAGAATACCAGTGCGAGATAAATGTAGACAGATAGAGAGAAAGAGAAGTATGACGAATAGTGTAACTATCGTAAAAAAATCTCGAGATTTCAATCAAAATTTCTAATCAATGAGATTACGTAAATTTAGTCTCTAAATGTTCTTTTGACGCCTACTATCATATATTTAATATATGTTATACCGCTCGTGAAAACATTGAGTCAATATATGATATATTGATATAAAATATTTGTATATTTTTAATATGATGTTATAAATATAGAAAAGAAATTAATTTCTCATTAATCTAATACTCTCTAAAATCTTTAGAGTGGAATCTAATTCTAAAGAGTGAAATCTTACTTTTAAAAATTGACAATTAAGACACTCTTTTTCAACACTGGTTCAGTTATCATTCTTTGACACTCTTTAGAATTAGATTACACTCCAAAGGTTCTAGAAAGTACATTCTAAAATAAAAAATATATGTATTTTAAAATTATATTTTATTGAAAAAGGTTATCTCTTACTTTTTTTTTTGTAGCATTAGCAATACTTAAATCAAATCGGTTGAAAGTACCGACATATTCATTCAGCACTTCCCGTGATCCCTAGGCGCGTGCTATTGCGAGGCGTGCTTGGTGACGCGCGGAGTATATCGCGCGTCCCGCCTTATAATTCATTACTCGGTTCGGTCGAAACGATTCGTGGTGATAAAAAACGAGAGTTGGCTCGGGATCCGGTCGTCTAACGAAGCCTAAAGAGGGACCCCGACCACCGGCACCGGGCCGGCCGCGCCGGGACCTCGTCGGAAACAATCACAAAAATTATCCTTATGATGGGTAATGGCTGAAATTCTTTTAAAGACTTCGCTTTACTAACAGTCGCCCCGTGCTCGCGTCGACTATTTTAAAGGTAGAAGGGAGAAGAAAAAAAAGAGAGAGAAAAGACGAATGTCAGATCCGGTCATAGCTCGACAGTTTCGGGGCTCCATGAAAGCGGACTGCTCTGTATTGGTTAAGCGTTGCGGAATTTGCCCCTTCTGGCCTCTTATATCTGGTTCTCTTGTCCTATCTTGTTCCCTCTCTTCGTTCCTATCCTGTGTTCTCCTCTGGCTAACCTTAACTATTTCTTCCTCGATCGACCTTCCTGGATCCCTTAGACAACCTCTTCTTCTTTTCTACTTCACTCTCTTCTATTCTTCCTCCTGTTTTTCCTCTTCTCGTCAAATCGTTTTCGCTTGAAATCGAGGAAGAATCAAAATATGATAAAATGAAATAATGTTGGAATAACATGCATATACTAAATTAGAATATTTCCTTATTCCGGAAGTACAATTATTTGAGAAATAATTTAAGAGTGGAGTTTGAAGAGACTAATTTTCTGAAATGTTCTCTTATGTTTTTTACCTGTCATTTTGTCATATTTATGAACTGAACGCTAAGGTGACAATATTATGATATAATATATAATTATATAATATTATATTGTATATAATTGTATTATATATAATTATGTGTGTCACATTTATTTATAAATTGAATATAATTGACTGATTTAAGAAGATGCAAGTCTCTTTTGTGAATATAATGCAATATTCTATGTATTATATTTTTTTATATATATTAATCTTGCGCACTAATTTCCGTATCTATAAACTCTTACGTGCTTTTTTTACTTTTGATTTAAATTCTAGTTTGTTTTTAATCATAAACCAATTAAATAGAAATAATCAGTTCAACATTCGTTAAAAATACATTTGGTTATCGTATCATTGTTTATTCAATGAGACTTCGCAAGGTTGATCGACATTTGAGATTTAATGTGTAAAGTTTATTATTTTTTCTTTACACATTCGAATATTATCGTAATCAAATTAAGATCACTATCCATAATCGATTCTTATTTTAAGATCGTCTTAAGTAACGTTTTAAAGTGCTAATACAGCTCTTTGATCGGTTCATGATGTATTAAGACTGTACTTAAGACAGTCCTAAATATAAAACTCGATTATGAATACCACCGGCCTAAGATTGTTAGTATGACATTTATCATGTCCGAAAGAAACAAGACTGATTGCGTTTTCTGTGCAATTTCCATGCGTTATAAATAGTAATCCACTTTTTTATTACAAATATAAGTATATATAATTACACCCCCATACATGCACACGTATTTAAACAACATTGGCAAGAGCGTATATTGTCGCGTATGAACTATATACATACATGCTTCGGTCGCGGAATCTGGACCCCGTCTGGTACCCCCTGTCATCCCTCGGTCCTTCACCGGGACTCAAAGCGTCTCTTGCCCAACCTCTCTTCCAACCCGTCTCTTTTTCTTCGTCTTCTCCCTCCTTCTCGCTGGCTCCTCGTCATCCACTGTCGTCTCGGGACACCATCACTTTTTGCAAACGTCTCCAAGCCCTCCTTAATCAAACCGTGCCCACTTCATTCTACCGCACCGCATGTCCCCGTGGAAAACTTGGAAATGTTTTGAGCACGCTTTACGTCTAGGAAGACGTATTAATCTAATATTATCTTAGAATCACATTAATTTTCTATACGCAAAACGTTAATAACGATTTAAATAGTTGATCTATTTGCACACTAAAAAGAAAGTTTAATTTAAACTATTATAGCAAATATTTTATTTATGAAATATGCATTTATTATGAATATTAATTAAAATAAATAACTATGAAAAAAGTAATCTGATATGAGAATAAACTCGCTGTCATTTGAAGCTTTTTGATAGAATCCTTGATAATATCTTATTTTTATTAACTATTTTTTGTTAATTTTGAGGTCTCTCTCTCTCTCTTTTTATTGGCATGAAGGAATAGCGTATAATATTTGTAATTCAAAATTAAATACAATATTAATCCATATTTTTAATAGTAATACATAGATGGATTCGTTTGTTTCCAAGTTTAAACTTAAAATGCAAACTTTTAATAATATATGCTTTTTACTGAATCTCTATTGCGACGGAGAGTATCAGTTA
Organism: Mycetomoellerius zeteki; assembly: GCF_001594055.1. Taxonomy (NCBI): domain Eukaryota; kingdom Metazoa; phylum Arthropoda; class Insecta; order Hymenoptera; family Formicidae; genus Mycetomoellerius; species Mycetomoellerius zeteki. The sequence continues at coordinate 2,149,236 of NW_017257203.1, forward strand.
ATTAAAACGGAATAGTTATTACTTTTAAAATCATATTTCACTATCGCCGTCGAATTATAGATATTCCTCAAATCTTTTAGTTTAGCATGACAGCAAGAGATAACATACGAAAATCTCATCATTTAATTAAGATTCGATTTACTAAGATATAGAGGAAGATCACCGATACTGACATAGATCTCCTAAAGCGACATTTCCTTATTTCTTAGAAACTAACCTTTGCACCTTATCAATACTAATAAAAACGTGATCTGTTTAGCTAATTAAAGAAATACAAACTCATAATTTTCATATATTTGTGGCTTATTTCTATACCAAATCAGCTAAAAACGAATTCTATGAATCCGAGAAGAAATAAATTCTTACGGTGTTCTTTTGCAAATTGCGTAATTAAAATAATAGTGACTGTATTATTGATAATATTATGTCATTTTAAATGTTTATAATTTCATAAATTAGTTTTCTTTACAGAATAGAATATATCTTTATTTATAGAATAGGAATGTTGGCATTTTATGTTGTCTACTATGTCAGTTTTGGAGTCCATTTTGTCAGACGCTCATTTTTGCATAACTTACGAAAAACTTAATTATTGCAAGTTGTATTTTTACCTTTTGTTTAAGAAATATTGTCTAAAAACAAAGTGGTATGTCGGTATCGGTGACCTTCCTCTATATTAAATCATCTTAGATTCGGCGCTCATTAGTAGCCGCAAACACAGCCGCCACGCAGAAGTAATGTAATTTACATATCTGATTGATAATTTACATGTGTACGAGATTAATGTATTATTTGTTGTTAAGTTATTACATGTTTTCGGGAAGCGAGAGTAAAAGGAAATGAGAAAGAGAGAGAAGTCGCTACTTCTTTTAGTTTGACAAATGCGTGAAAAATGTAAATTCGCGGAAAAAATTTAAATTCTACCGTTCGTTTTTGATTTTATGAAGTTTTTTCAAGCGATAAAAAAATATAAACTGATGGCATCATGGAGTCGGGCAGAAATCATGTGAAATAACGAAAGGACTGGATTATATTAAATCATTTGTAAAATTATCTCTCTCGATGTTCTGTCAAATACATTGCATCGGGTATTCTATAATAGTATTCTTTTTATACTTGTATATTTTAAAGATCTTAATTAGTATTCTTCTTGATTATTATTCAACAAGTAGTAGCTTTGTAAAAAATTTATGTAACGTTATACATTAAAAAAAAAATAATAGATTGTTGAATTGATGATTGTAGAATTATTACAGAGAAATTTATGTGTGTATGTGCGTGTTGTATGATGTGTGCATTTTTTCATAAAAATATATAGTAAAAAGTGGTGAAAAAGAGCGTAACACGTGATGAAAATGGTGTTTATCAGCGTTATTTATTCTCGCCCTCCATCGAGAGAGGGCCATCTTTTTCCATCGCGCATTTCACCGCTGCACGACGATCGATCACAATGAGCGCATTGTTACATGGATAAATAGCCTGCGGGCCCTGAGAATGTTTTCTCGCGCCGGGACTACTGTACAAGGGAGCGAGGTAGCACAATAATTCGAAGGCGAATGAAGTGAGCACAGCGCGGCGTGAATATTTCCGGTGGCGACGGTGTTTATCCAAGAATGACGTCGAGTGCGCGCCATTCGAGCCGATTTTATTCTCCGAGTGTTTATTTTAAGATCGCGCGTACCGGGCTTCCGGGTCTATTAAGAGCCGCGCGGGACACGAGAGGTGCGCGTTGTAAAATCTTTTCTGCCGCTTTTATTAAATGCGAGGGATGAAAGGTGCGCGGGGACGTGCGTAATGAAAGCAACTCACTGTGTCCTTTGAAACGGCTTTGAAGAAAAAAAGCTCTCGCGGAGAAATTCTTGGAAGGGAAGTGAACACCTAACCCTTAGAATGGTATTTAAATACTAGATAAAGGGTTTTCGTCGAACGTGCATGAAAAGAGGGTAACATCTAATATTATATCTAATATTATAAAATTTAAAAATTATTTAAATTTTATATACATAAATTTAAACAGGATATTCTTTATTACTTTATTACTTTATTACTTTATTACTTAATATTTTAAAAAAATTATATCTTTTATATTAAAAAATTTAAAGAAAATTGTAGATAAAAATATCGATACCTTCAGTTTTATCAGTGCCTATACATAGATAGGTACATTTTTTCCTACAAATATTTTTTTTATGTATATAGACAGTGTAAAGATGCTAGTGAAAAGGATGATTTTGTTGAATCATCAAAATAATTATATAACTAAAAAATAATGAGCAATGTTGCAAAAAACTTTGAAATTCTAGCAAGTTTTAACGGTTTACATAATTATCTTGATGGTCCAACAAAATTACTTTTAGATCTATATATTGAAGAAAATTTCTGGTTGAAAATGAACGAACCAGAAAATTCTGATCTCTATTTTTAACCAGAATTCCAATTAATAGAACAAAACTCTTAATTTTTTCATACTAGCTAAATAAAAGTATCTAACTAAATATATTTTAGCAAATATACTCTAGCAAAACAGTTCTTTTGTGCAAACGTAATTGTAATATGCCGCGCCTTACATCATTATACTGTGCTAATAGAGAATCTCAAAAACTATTCGCAGGTCACCGACACCAACGACAATGCGCCGACCTTCCAGAGCACGGCCTATTCGTTTGATGTTCCGGAGAACGTGCCAAGAGGCAGTCGCGTTGGTCAGGTTGTCGCGACCGACGCCGACGCCGAGGGGCCCAACAGCCATTTGAGCTATGTGCTCATCTCCGACTGGGCAAACGATGTATTCTCATTGAATCCAAGCACCGGCGTGTTCACACTCACCGCGAGTCTCGACTACGAGCAGGTTGGTATACTGGAACGAGTCCATACGTTGTCACGTCCAATAAAGTACTCTGTCAAATGAAGTCATCAATGGCGATGATCATCGCTATTCTGATCCTAGATGCGGTCAATGTCTTATTACAAATACTTTGAAACATTTGATTGACTAATCAGAAGAAATCAAAAGACGGAATTTTACTAATTGATCACTCAAGAATGCTTCAAAGTATTTGTAGCATCACGTTGATCTTACTCTTTGTCGGGAGTATTGAAGTCCTTATTTATACTTGACAGAAAAATTTGAATTTTACATGAATTTCTCCACGATTATGAATAGTTCATGAATCCACATGGAATTTTTCGACGGGTCAGCTTTGGCGGACCATGAGCGAAATAGTAACGCAAATGAAGTTATCGATGAATTATGAGTGAATCAGATGACGATCACCTCGAGATTTCAATTCTTTCGAATTGGTCCTTATTTATTAACAGAAAAATTTGAATTTTTTATGAACCGCATTCTCTCGTGATTATAAATAGTTTGTAAAAAATTTTACGATGTGTTAATTTTAGCGTTCAAACTTTTATCTTGACATCATAGACATATAAAAAAATTTGAATTTTGCTTGAATATCTTCGCAATTATGAATAGTTTCGTATGGAATTTTTCGATGGCGAATCATGAACAAAATAGTAACTCAAATGAAGTCAGTCTTTCGACATCAAAAGACTTCAACTTGTTCTTTGATTTCTCAGCGATTCTCTTTCTACATATATAACCATGACTTGTCCGTTCTCTATTTATTATTCCACGTAAAAATACGCTATTAAATGATCGCAGTCATAACCCAGAGCATGCTCATGAACTGGAACGATAATGCCGGATGATTCTGATGCCATATGTTTACATATCGCTATAGATATGTCCATCATAACAGTCGTTGGATGAGATGGGGTTAACGGCGACTCGCCGAGATGAAGTTCCGTTCAGATCAGTCTCTTAGAACTGAAATACGCACGCGTGTAACATTAAAACACGTCGAATGCCGCGGGCAGCGATTATAACCATGAACACGCCTCTACATTCAAGGATCTGAGCTCACCTATTATATTATCCGTAGCGGTGAGCAACGCTAGAATTTAGGGTTTAACGCTATAACAGTCAGACAGATCGATGAACAGTCTTTAATGGCGGTCTCTCCTGTGCTACATTTTGGAGACAAGCCATACTTAGCTATACTTTCGGAAACACTTCATAAACTGTGGCCAGTAGCGTAACCAAAATTTTAAAATTTTACAAAATGGGGAAACTTGCAATGCAATCTTTCAAATAGAATACTAAGGAGGGAGAATAGTTGCGAACATGCAAGAGACTATTGAATAATTATTCTTTTCCGATTCAAGGAGAAGTATCATTCTTCAGATAAAAACGTTATTAGTTATTAAGCATTTATTTATTAGTCAAAGAAAAACAATAGCTCTTTGCCTATATGCAAAAATATTTGCAATCTTTTCTTTCGTCAGGTATGTTTTCACATTTCAAAATTAATACTTATATATATGCTAATGATTGGCATGCAGAAATAAGTATCAATCATATATTATTGCATATAATATATTCGTATGTGCATATATTATTCGACTAACATAGAATGTCGATATATATTTTATAAAACATAAAATTAAATGAAGATTCAAGAGAACAGAAATAATAGTGGATTAACATTTTAGCGAACAGTTTTAGCGCCCTATATAATTATTTTGATGGTTCAAACAAAATTATTTTCAGATCTAAATATGTGTAGCTAAATTTTTAGATACTTCAGCAAAACACTGTTCTTTCTGTGTACATATAAAAGTGTAGTACACGTATATATATATATATATAAAATATTAATTCTTAACAATTTATCGTATAAAATGAATAATCCTAAATTTCTCTACTCCTTTAATGTATATGCGTGATTTAATTGTTCATTTTGTAGGTTTATGTCGATATTTTTTATCTGTTAACATTTCTGTTCTCTTAAATCTTCATCTAGTTTTATCTCTCATAAAATATATGTTGATGTTTTTACGTTAGTCGTCAATAGCGACATTAATATCAATGCAATAATATGATTGATGCTTATTTTTGTGCCATTGGCTACGCCACTGTTTGCGCTTTATGATAGAGCGGATGCGTGTTGATGCAGTTTCTATCGAGAAGAAAACGAAAGAAGAAAAGCGTAAGCGAGAGGTACGGGATAAGGGTAGCTTATAGAACCCTTCATTAACGTAATGCCCTTTTAGATACACGCCAACATCATTACAGAGCCATGCAATACGTTCATATACACGCGTATGCGAAACACATCGGAAACAAAGAAATAGCATGGTGCCGAATTAACATTATAGTTTTTGCAAAACAATTAAATACGGTTCTTAAGGATCTATTACAGAGAAAGTTACAAAGATGGTAGTTAATTCTTTTGCAATTTCTTTGTACTGAACGCTGTCCAATACTTCTATTAAAAAAAAAAAGAATTATCTTTTAAAATTGCTCGAATAAAGTTTGGACGTTGTCGTCATTTTAGGATTACTATAATGTGTTTTTAAATCAAGTTAGTATCTATTAATAATTATTAATAAAAATAAATTTAACTCACTAATTTATATGTATAAGCATTATTATTATTAAATCTATAAAATAAATATAAATTGATCTTTTATAGTTTGCCTGACATATATAACGGATCAATCAAAAGGGTAGTTTTTAAGAATCTATAATATCATAAAATAAAATTAACATTTATTTTGTAAATTTAAAACTTGCAATACTGTTCTAAATAATTAATTTTTAAATACCTAACTTTCTTTTTCTTGAACAATTTTATATTTATTACTTGTGTCACACTTTTCTTAAAGGGATGCAATATTATGTTCTTCGTACAATTAAATCATATAATTAAATCTTGTTTGGCTATTTTACTTTGCGTTATATATAGGTACAGCACTACATCCTCGTCGTTGAAGCTACGGATGGTGGTGTTCCCGTGTTATCGTCCACCGTGACGGTGTATTGTAACGTTGTCGATTTAAATGACAACGCGCCAATCTTCGAAGCCGGACCGCACGCGGCCGACATTATGGAGAACGCGACTATCGGCACACCCGTGCTCACCGTGACAGCCCAGGATCTAGATTCTGGCGACAATGGTAGAGTCGTCTACGCCGTCGCTGGCGGCGACGAGGACGGTGACTTTGGGATGGCTCACAACGGTACTCTCTTTACACGCCGGGCTCTCGATCGCGAGCGGAAACCAATCTACAACCTGGTGCTGAGTGCTACTGATAGTCCATTACCGCCAGCGCGGCCGTTGTCTTCTACAGTACAGGTTGGTGAATCCTGAAAAATCTGAAGAACCTTTCTATGATGTTTTTATATAAATGAGAAAATTTTAAAAATTCTTGAGTATAGTTTAGCATTTATTAAAAATATTAGAAAGCTAAAGCATTCTCTTGATATATTTAAATTTAATGACATCCAATAAAAATCTCTGGCATTAAAGTTACGATTATGTACGGTGAAAATCGTGTTGATAATTTCTCTTTTTTCTGTTTTGAAACAATACACGTTATTCTTCATTCAAACGACATAGGTGACGGTGGTGTTGCTGGACGTGAATGACATGTCACCGCAATTCACATCGTCCAGAGAATTAACAATATCTGAGAACGCACCAATCAATACGGTAATAACAATAATAAAAACATCCGATCGGGATGAGGGTCGAAACGGTTACGTCGAGTATACATTGAAGGACGACAGTAATCTACCGTTTACCCTCGGCCTATCGGATGGGTCGCTGCGTGTCTCCGGATCGTTAGACCGTGAGCAAAGATCTAACTACACTCTGGAGATCATCGCCAAAGATCGTGGCGACCCGCCGAGATCATCATCGACCACTCTCTCCGTCATGGTGCTCGATGAAAACGACAACTCACCCGTGTTCGATCCTAGGCAGTACTTCGCCACCATCGCCGAGAACGCCAGCATTGGTGCCAGTGTGCTCCAAGTCAGTAATATTGCAATAAACTTTAATGCTTTAGAAGAGTGAAAGAAGAAATAAGATTTCTTTAAATTGTCCTAAATTTTCTGACAAAGAGAATTTAAAATTCATAGACAGAATATCCATTTCTAAAATCCGATAGAAAAGAATATTGATTATAATTACAATAACCGATGTTGTTACAATTTTTATCAAATGTATGTTAAGTAGAGCAATTAATATCAAAATAATAAAAGATACAAATGTGGCTTTCTCTCTCTCTCTCTCTCTCTCTCTCTCTCTCTCTCTCTCTCTCTGTTTATATATTATTTATATTGTATTAATTTTGTCAAATTTTGTATATTTTTGTATATTCTTTCTAGTCTATTTTTTTTTTAATAGAAATAAATGCTTTTGTTTCTCTCTATCTCTCTCAATATGCTTAAATTATAAATCGTCATTTTTTGTTGGTTTGGCTTCAGGTGTCGGCAATGGATCGTGACGAAGGTGCGAACGGCAGAGTTCGGTACAGCATCGCAATGGGGGATGATAATCGGGACTTCACGATCTCAGAGGATGGTGGTGTGATTCGGGTGGCGAAAAACTTGAATTTTGAACGCAAACCGCGGTACCATTTGATGATCCGTAGCGAGGATTGTGCGGAAGAAGTCGGAAAGGAGCCGCGCAGCGATACAGCCCAAATTACTATTACTGTGCTCGACATCAACGACAATGCACCAATCTTCCTTGATTCGCCTTATCTAGCGCATGTTATGGAGAACATGGTGCCGCCGGGTGGCGGTTTTGTGATACAGGTACTTAATACCGCAAAGAATAAAGCGTTCGAAGTATTCCGAATATTCGAGTCCTTTTGTTGAATTAAACCGATTATTCGAGTTTTAAAAAAATATGCATAATAATTCCATAATTAATAATTAAAAAAATTTAGATATTAATTATAATTATATAGGTCGAAATTTCATTTTATTGTACGTGCGAATCGAATAAATTTTGATAAATAAATTAAAATTAAAACTTTGTGTGTCCGTTAAAAGGTTAAAGCGTACGACGCAGACACTCCACCGTACAACGATCAAGTGAGATACTTCCTCAAGGAGGGTGACACAGATTTATTCCGCATAAATGCGAGCACCGGCGATATATCGCTTCTTCGTCCGTTGGATAGGGAACTGGTACCAGAATATACACTTACTGTATCGGCTATGGATACCGGTAAGTTACTCGCAACAGCTATTAAATATCCCATTGAACATTCCATCAATATTGTAGCAATATTTTAACTACATACCAACAACATTCAAGTTATATTGCAGCAACGTTACGACATGCTAGTTATATTATAACAAGATTGCAACATTCAAATTATATTGCAGCAACATTTCAACATTCCAGTTAAATAGTAGAAATGTTGCAACATTGTTAGAATGTCTTGTGTTATGACCTAGTCAAATGTAGATAAGAAAACTCGTAACTAGTTACAAATTAAGGAAGATACGATAATTGTAGAAAGCAAATGTTTATCGCGTAGCAAGAATCGTTTGTTTAAAAACGTTACGTTTATTCTCTGATTACATATTTGCATATATTTGTATTTTACATGTCGACCACTTTTTTTATTCTATGAAAATTTTATTAAAGTAATTTTTAAATGTTATAAAAAATAAGTAAGAATGCACTGGATCGTAATTACTGGATACCGGATATCGGATATCCGAGAAGGCAATTTCTTTGAGTAGGATATCCAATCGGATTTCGGAAAACTGTCTTCTAAGAAAAAAAAACCAAGAAAAGGCTGTAAAGAAAGAATTGTAATTTTGCAACAATATATACAATATTAATATGGCATGATGAATATGCGTACTCATTTCTAAAATAACAAATCAGCAATTTAATGACATAAAATTTCAACCGGATATATTCCCGGATACTAATGATATCCGGTCGGATAAAAAACGTGCCGAATTAATACCGGATACCGGATACTTTTCGGATATCCGGTGTATCCCTAAAATAAAAATAAATATATTCCGGACAATCTATTATATAATGATCGACACCGAAAGGACAGCCCCTTATTCTCTGACAGGAATTATTTTTACGATCCATCTCGCTGTAGCCGGTCTGTGTAAAACTGGTTGCGAATTAGTACGAACAAAGAACTTAATTAAGTTTAGATTGGCGCATCAGTGTAACCGAATATTGTTGGATAAAAATAAGTTACAATTATTACAATGTAATTTTATTTGGTAAGGAAGAAAATTTAAACGACGGACAATTTTTTTTCTTAAATCTATTTTTTTCATTTCTTTCCTTTAAAAACTAATATTTATAAAAATTCATTATATATATATCTTTTATTTAATATCTTTTATTTTTACATTTTAATTACTATAATTATAATATTAATTATAACATTACTATTGTATCGCATAGTCGAAATGCGCACTTTACTATTTCTTTTTGTCATTTCGTGTATATTCAAAAAGAATTTTGATTGGCTGTCAATTGACTTTACGATTGGTGCGATTGCTATTATTTCCAGTCATCCTATACGTGATTGGCTTTTAAACATTCGTGAAATTATGCTGGCGATCGATTCGTGCTAATTCCTTATGCAAACCGTACCACCAGCCGTCCATTAAATGACGGTCCGCCGAAATGTCAATACAGCGTTATCCAGCACATAGACGAGAAACGATAGACTATGTACGCGGTGGGTTTAAGTAATGAGCGGTAATATACAAATTGGATATAAATTTGTGGGTTGTTCGATGAGATTCTTTAAGCGGTGGGCAGTTCCTCCCTCTTAAACCTTCCTTTTTTTCTCCTTGCTTCCTCTTAGAAGCCGGTAGTCCTCCTCTGGTCCTCCCTCTCCCCCGGTCTTCACCCCTTCCCCGCCCGCCCCTCTTCCCGTCCCGCCCCCGGTCGCGGTGGCTCGATGGCCCAATCGGTCCCCGGCGAGGTAGACAAGCCCGCAGAGTTATGACGCGCGATTATGATAATCGGCCTCGAATGCCTTCCTCCCTGTCTACCTCAGCGCTGGCACTGTCCTCTCCTCCTTTCTCCTTCTCCTCCTCTTCTTCTACCGTTCCTCTCTCCGGTTCTCCTGTTCGACCGCAGGCTTTAAGGCTCCCTTCTCCCCTTCTTCAGCACGCTTCGTTCTTCACCACCTCACCATCTCGTCCGTGCCGTCCTCTCCCCCTGTCTTCTCGTTCCGCCGTTCGTGAGGTCCTGCGCGCGTTTTGGGCCTCACGACTTCTTCTTTTTGTTTGAAAAAAGAAGGAGAGAGAGAGAGAGAACCATTTCTTTTGGATAGTGCCCGCACTCGCACATTATATTCTACTTTATTCATATACCCGCAGAACACTGTCACGCGCTCACCCGTCAGCGCACTCTCGGAGCACGTATTTTTGTCTTGCGCGATGCACATCGTTGGGGCGATTATAGGCTCTTGTGACCCCTTCAGCATCTGTCGCACGTAAACAGGATGTCTCGTTTCTGTTGAGAAATACTATTCAATGACTTGTGCGTTTGTGTTTTATTTCCTTATAATTAAAAAGATATATATGTCAGTCGGAATATCGCCAACTGGCGCTTAACAAAGATTATTTCTTAACACCTCTTTTCGGTAAGGATAACATTCTCGCGAGAAGTCATATACATGCGTTCTTACTCTATTACTCATACTCGTGATACCTAAGGCTAGCGATTTCCCTAAAAATTGATATTCCTGATCAGCCGAGCTGAACATCCCGTTCGGTGGAAATCGGCGTAACAAGTGAGCTTCTTCATTACTGTCATTAGTAAGCAGTAAGCAAATTATGCTATTACTTGTTATGCAAAGTGGGCCATCTCTCCTGACTTTGAATCCCTGGGAACTTGCGTTCACCACGTACATTGTGTACTGCAATTGTTATACCGCTACGTTTGTCATTTTTTCCTCTTTCTTCATGTATTTCTTCTATTTTCTTGTTTTTACTGGCGGTAATTTATTATTATATTTTATTATTTTCAGATAATCCGCTTCAGATAATCTTCTTCCGTCAAATTTTTATCGTTACTCTAAGATGGATTGTTAATTTCATGACATTATTGACACAACTATTTGACTTTTATGCTTAGATTAAATTATACTTTTTTATTTACCTTTTTGAAATGTACATTTTGTTTTTACGAGGAGTTATGATACGCGAGTCAGCACTTGTAAGATTTATCTATTGAATGGTATTCTTTGTTAATTAATATTAATATAAATTTTATATGTAATTAATTCTTTTCTTTATCAAATATATTCTGAAGCAAGTAATGAAGGAAAAATCTGCACCTACAGGAAAACGCAAGACTTTTGACGCAGTCTATATATCCAATTTGTACTCTTACGATCTTACGGGATATTTACCTAGAACATGATAAATACAGTTTTAGTCTCAGCCTCCGTCTTCTTCTCCCGTTTTCTCTCTTCTTCTCTTTCTTTCTCTCTTTCCTCTCTTTCCTCCTTTCTCTTATCCCTCGACGGGAACTCTCCGCGTGATTGAACGGTGTACGTCCGTACAGGCGCGTGGCCCTGGGCTACGCCAACGCTTGCCATGTACATGTACATGTGCCGCGTATACACATATCCGATGTGCAATCAGAGAAATCGGTTCCCTCCTTTTCTGCTGGAGAGTAATGGTGCGTTTTAGGCGGCGCAATTAAGCCGCGGCGAGATTTTTCCGCGCGTACTAACGTCGTTACTCCAGGTATCCCAATCCGTAAATCATAAGTGGGTAGCACAATGGGTACCGCTGGAGAACGCTTGTGTCACGTCTAAATTACCCCAGTGTGTATCGGCCATTATTTAATCGCCGCGTGTACTTCCGCGATTCAGAAAAGTTGCTTTTCCTCACAACCCTCAATGTATTGTACTGAGAAAAATTATTGGTTGACGAACCAGAATTTTTTTAATAAATCTCTTATCTAATTTTAGTTGAGATAACCAGATGTCTAATTATGATGACCGAATTAAATTCTGATTGATATCTGCAAAATCTTACTGGTTTGTTTATTTTTAACCAGAAATTTTTCTCACTGTGCTCTTTGTTTCTTGAAAGCGACTCCCAAGAAAGCATCAATTAGGATCATTCTAATTGAATATGTTAAATTAAGAACTATTTTTGTACAGAAATCTAATACTGCCTAATTTATTATTGAAAGATAATAATTAATTACTTATTTAAAGTACTAAAAGTATTAAATATCACTTTTAATATTAAAAATAAGTAATTAATTACTGTCTTTTAGCATTATAGATTTCTATAAGGGTAAGAAAATTCAGGAAGCGAATTTCTTTCCTTGACAGATTCAAAAAGGATCGAGTTAATTTTTTTTTAGCAAAATTATCGAAGAAGTTTACAAATATTAAATTCAACTTTTAGTTCCCGAAGCATCAAATTCAACTTTTCATTCCCAAATTTATCTAAGAAATAAATTTACAATAAACTCAATTATTACGTATTTACAATTGACTCACATTTAGAAATATAAAATAAATAACAATGTAATAAAATAAATAATATCAGTAGACTTTTGCTTTAAATGATGTTCCTCTGTGGATTTGCGCACTTTATTTTTGTTCCAACTAATTTTGTAACAGAAATCTGCAAAGGAAAGATTGTAGGAGTAACGATTCGTCGGTTAAAAGTAAATATGTGCTTATATTCCATGGCGAGCACGGACAAGTTCTAAATCACTTTACGGCGTCTCGCGGGCGACGCGGACACCACAATAATATTCTGTTAAAATTATGGCCCCGGTTTACCTTCCGTTTGGACCGATTTAAACCGTCATAAACGAGCCGCGAGAGGCGGGCTGTAAATTTAGCGGAATAATCGCGCCACTGACCCAACTACGGTCGCACGGCGTTACGGTTCGCGAGATAGCAATAAAAGCTAAAAAAAAATTAATACAAATAGAAGAACTTGGAGCTAGAGCAACGGCACGACGCATCGGTGCGACGATGGTTGTCGCTTTATGGCTGCCCAACGACATACACGACTGAAGTTTCACATTTTTCTGCGTATTCGCAGGCTCGCCGCCTCTCACCGGATCGGGCATCGTCAGGATAGTCGTCCTCGACGTGAACGATCACAGTCCCGAGTTTGCACGGCAGGACTACAAGGCCACCGTGGTGGAGAACGCACCCGCTGGAACTTGGGTCATCAAGCCGCATGCGACAGACAAGGATGAAGGATTCAATGCGAAAATAAGGTAGGTACTCCTCGCTGATGTTGCGTAATTATGATTGAAAATGCACTCCATTTTATACATGTATGCGATCTTGAATCTGAAAGAAAGTTTATTGTGTAATTCTACTTTCCTTACAGTAGAAAAAAATTTACCTCTTTATTTTTATTATAAATATTATTCAGATATATTCTATAGTTTTCTCTCTGTATCGTACTTTTAGCTCTAAGTTTAAGTTAATAGTTACTAAGGAATTTAATAATTTTAAATAAGAAATTTATAGATTCTTCTTTTTTACGTAAAATTTTGCGACGAAGAGTTGAATCCATATAAGAATTTTTAAATATACTTATTTTAAGAATCCAAAACAATCATAGCAAAATAATAGTCTGTTTGATAAAACATGCTCGGTTTAATTTTATTGATAATATACTTTACCATGTTTAAATAATTTTTATTATTTATTCAAAATAGCTACAACCTACTTGGAGACAAAGCGGAGCGGTTTTCCGCAGATCCTGACACGGGCGAGGTGTTCACCACGGTACCGTTGGATCGCGAGCAGACTGCTGTGTATTATTTGACTCTAGTGGCCAGAGATTCAAGCCCGACGGAACCGCGTGCCTCTGCCGTCAATCTGACGATTTATGTGACGGATGTGAACGACAATGCGCCCCGTTTTTCCAGTCCCCGATATACAGCCTATGTTCCAAACGCGACTAAACCAGGTATAATAAGATTGGCGACGATATTAAGTATGTTAATTAGATGCGTTTAATTAATTAAACTAAGAAAATTCAGAAAGGAAAGAAGAATTTCTTTTCTTCGAGAGATTCAAGAAATCAGGTTGATTTTTTTAGCAAAATTGTTGAGGAAGTTTACAAGTATCAAATTTAACTTTCATTTCCTAAATTATCTGAGAATGAGTGGAGCAAATTTACAACAACTAGTTACAATTGCTGATTACTGAAAGAAAGAACCATCATAGAGTGGTTTTGCTTTTCACCAATTAGCTAACTGCGAGTCCAAATATTAATGTCGATTTTTTTTAAAGGCGACTTTGTCTTCGGCGCGAAAGCAAGCGATGATGATGACGGCGAGAATTCGCGGATCGTTTATTCGCTGCATGGTAAGGATGCCAATCGGTTCACCATCGATCTCAACAATGGTGTGATCCGTGCTACTCAAGAACTGATCGACGACCAGACCACCTATCAACTACAAATACTGGCATCGGACTGCGGTGCCGAGCCTCAGCACGTCACAGCCGATCTGGTGATCCACTTGTGGGAACGGCAGCTGTTTCCCAGCTTCCGATCCAGCGTCAGTACGAGGTTCACGCTGTCTGAGGATGTGTCCGAGAGCAAAGTGATCACCAAGCTGAGCGCTACTACACCGAAAAGCGGACCAGCGAGTAATTTGATCTATGGTATAGCCGGCGGAAATGTGGGAGATGCTTTGAGAATCGATTCTCACACTGGAGAGGTAAATGAGATTGGACATTTAAATTTTATTTATTTAGTTCTTTGTCTCCTTCTTTTTCATATGGAATATAAAACTATTTTAAAAATTATTTTCTTTAGTTTTTTTTTAATATATTATTCTATTATTACAATCCTTCTTTAGGTCGTGGTTGCCTCTGGGTTTGATTACGAGACGGCTCCGCACTACGAAGCCTGGATTGAAGTTCGCGATTCGGACACACCCCCGCTGCGTAGCGTTCTCCAACTTCTAGTGAATGTCACGGACGCTAACGATAATGCACCGATTATGGAGGCACCCATTTACAACGCGACCGTGATGGAGGAAGAATATCCGCCGTTATTCGTCATCAAAGTGTCAGCAAGGGATCGCGATTCCGGTGAAAACGGACAAGTCACTTATCATCTAGTCGACGACTTCTCCGGGTCCTTTATCATTGACAGCAGAACTGGGCAGATTGAGACTAATGAGAAGTTGGATCGCGAAGAGGTGAGGATATTGTAACCAATTACAGTCATAATATCCAATTAATTGATTACAATATTTAAAGCCAGTTGTAATTATCTCGAACCTATCCATCTAAGGATCCTGAAAATATCTCACACATATTTAATTAATAGTGTCATTTAATTATATTCACATTGGAATTTCTTCAGATTGCGTCTTACGAGCTCATCGTAGAAGCCAGAGATCAAGGTCATCCCCGATTAACCGGCACCGCCATGGTGCTCGTTACCGTTCTGGATAAGAATGATAATCCGCCGCATTTCACGCGACTGTTCAGCGTCAATGTGACAGAAAACGCGGAAATTGACACGTTCGTTATACGCATTACCAGCAGTGATCTGGACATTGGTCAGAATGCGAACGTCAGTTACAGCTTCACTGAAAATCTAGGAATGAAGTTTTCCATCGATGCCCTAAGCGGAAATGTAACCGTTGCTGGACAGCTCGACAGAGAGGAACAGGATGAGTATCTACTAAAGGTAGGATATTTAATCTTAATTTACTATTTTATGTGATTGACAAAGATTTGTAACATAAAATCAAAAGAATTGCGTTTGAATTTACAAAAAATAATACAAAAATTTAGAGAAATTGTTTATTGTTAAAAATTTAAAAGATTCAAACATTTTTTAAAGTTTACACATTTATTTACACATTTATATTTGAGGGAAGGAAGGCATTTATGCTATACTTGGGCATTTATGCTACATATGTTATACTTTATGTTTTCTAATAATTCCTAATTATTTATAATTTATTCCTTATTTTCTATAATTTCATTGTAGGTCGCAGCAGGGGACGGCGCATGGCGAGCAGAGACCGCCTTGACGATCACTATTCAGGATCAAAATGACAATGCACCCGAGTTTGACGAAGATACCTATCATTTCCTTTTTCCCGAGCTTCAGCCACAAGTGACGCATGTTGGCACGGTCGCGGCTACTGATCGTGATAAACAGGGACCAAATTCCGTCATATCTTACAGCCTGCTGCAACCGTCCGATCTTTTCACTGTTGATCCTGCGACCGGCGATGTCTTCAGCAAGCGTACTCTACGCTACAAGCACACTCATCGGCCATCCTCGCCGGAGAATCTGTACTCGCTGACAGTAATCGCCACTGATAATGGCAAACCACCAATGTCTTCGAGGACAGTGGTGCACGTGAGCGTGGTAGATGCCAACAACAACGCTCCTCGTTTTGAGCAGAGATCCTATCTGTCAGCGGTACCGGAGAATTGCGAAGTAGGCAAGCGCATTATTCAGCTGATCGCACATGACGACGCTGACTTTGGCGTGAACGCAGAGGTCAGTTATTCGCTGGAGAACATGAACGAAACTGATGTTCTGTTCGCCATTGAGGAGCAATCTGGCTGGATTTACGTGCGCAAGAGTCTCAACGGCATTCACGCGTGTCACCGATAAAGGCGTACCACCGCAGAAGGATGAGATTGTCCTGACCCTTATAATCTCCGGCGAGAACAAACATACGCCCGCCTTCGTCGCCGACAATTACCAGGTCAGAGTGCCGGAAAGCGAAGTGATCAATGCCACGCTTCAGACAGTTTACGCCTACGACAACGATAGTGGACCCAACGGCATGATTCGTTACACAATTTCGTCAGGCAACGAGAAGAATCAGTTCTATGTACACCCTGTCACCGGCGTAGTCACTCGACTCGAGCCTTTTGATTACGATCAGGTACAGGAATATCGACTGAATATCACCGCCACGGATATGGGATTCGAGCCGAAGCAAGTAGTTGCGATCTTAACTATCCATGTCACCGACATCAACGACAATCCTCCGACCTTCAATCAAAGTATATATGAAGCGTTTTTACCGGAAAATTCGCCGCCCGATAGTTTCGTTTACAAGGTATGTTTATCGTGGAATTTTTTACTCTGGTTTATGTTTGTTGGTATTTTTTATTTTTAGCTGACTATCTAGCTAGATAAATTATTCGAATCTTGAGCTTAAAATACGAAGAAATTATTATAAATTTGCTATTTCAAGTTTCCTCATTTCTTAAATAAATCAATTGATGATCTTTGATGCCATAAAAAAACAATATGCTTGAATATGACATACCTAATGTCCAACCCAATTCGATTACTTATAACTTTTATAAAAATGAATATACTGTAAAAATTTGTTTTAACGAAATGCATTAAAAAATATAACGATGTCAAGCGAATATATATACTTTTATTAATAAAAAAGTTATAAATATTGAAAAATGAAAGTTAAATATGTTATACCTAGTAAAGTGATACTGATGGATTAAATCTAATGTTTTTCCATATTTACATTTATTTCCAATATATTTCTTAATACATAAATTAATATAAAATTGATGTATAATATAATTGATAAATAATCGTAATTTTTTTTCACAAAATTCCAGGTGGTCGCTCGGGACATTGACTCGCCCAAGTATGCCATAGTGCAGTATGAAATCCTAGGTGGTACCGGCAAGGACTACTTCCGCATCCGCGGGAATACCGGTGAGATCATGTCGGATGCTACCTTCGATTACGAAGAGGCGAATGAGTATACTCTCGACATCGTCGCGGCCAATCCAGATTCAAACCCACAGATGGTCGGCTTTACAACTGTGGTGGTTCACATCACCGGCGTGAACGAATACTATCCTCATTTCATTCAACCTGTGTTTCACATGGACGTCTCGGAGAGCGCCGAGGTGGGTACATCAGTTGGCGCGGTTCAGGCGACCGATCAGGACTCGGGCGAGGATGGCCGTGTGTACTATCTCTTCGTGGGCTCGTCTAACGACCGCGGCTTCTCGATCGGTTCGGATACTGGCATCGTTCGGGTGTCGCGCCAGCTTGATCGCGAGACGCAGAATCGCGTGGTGCTGACAGTGATGGCAAAGAACGGCGGTGGTATACGTGGCAATGACACCGACGAAGCGCAGGTAATCATTTCCATCCAGGATGGTAACGACCCGCCAGAATTTCTGCAGAGTACCTACGATGCCATCGTGTCGGAGAGCGCTATCTACGGCACCCGTGTGCTTACTGTCCGCGCGATCGACAAGGACATCAAGCCGCAGAACAATCAATTCTCGTATTCCATTATCAGTGGCAATCTCGGTCAGGCCTTCAAAGTCGATCCACAGACCGGTGACGTCGAGACAGCAAAGCAATTAGATCGCGAAACCGTGCCCACGTACGATCTGACGATCGGCGCGATTGACACCGGTACACCGGCGCAAACTGGCACCGCAATGATGCACATCGAGCTGCAAGATGTAAATGACAATGGCCCAGTCTTTGATCCTCCGGAAGTAATCGGTTACGTCAGTGAAAACGAACCAGTAGGTACCAGCATCATGACTCTGAGCGCGACTGATCCTGATCTACCACCCAATGGTGCGCCATTCACCTATAGATTGATCGAAGGAAGACAGAGCGACATGGTGACCTTGGACAAGCATTCGGGTATATTGAGAACCACCAGAAGACTCGATAGAGAAACGATGTCGCAGTTGGACCTCATGGTTGGTATCGCATAACGTAACTGTAATAAAAGTGATTCTAACTGTATCATCTTGTTACATTATTTGTTATCGAAGAGAAGCGATAAAGCGGTCAGTCTTTAGAAAATTTTAAGATCTCTGCAGTTACACATAGATTACATTACTTTCTAAAAATTTCTATGTATAATTCCTAATATAATTTCTATAATTGATAAAAATCTAGATTCTAGATCTAAATTTTCATAGTTTTTAACGTATTTTCATACGTTTCAAAAAGTTTTAAATGTAAAAATAGCAATTGTTTCAATTTCATGTTTATGAAACTTGGTAATAGTTTCTTTCTTTCAATCTAAATCAATCTATGAAAAATAAAAGTTTTCGACAGAGCTTTGGAAACGCTAGGATTGCTAAGAAAATGTATATCATTACAAAAAAACAGAAAATAGAAAATTTCTATTTTGATTTATATAAATAGTGTTTAAGAGAATGATACATATTTTTGTTTGTGTAGATTGAAGTGGAGGACTCGGGTATACCCCGAATGAAGAGCGAACATAATATTGTCGTAATCATCACTGATCAGAACGACAGTCCATCCACGCCAAGATCGGTACACGTGATGGTGCACTCATTCAATGGCAAAACACCACTGGGAAAGATCGCTGATGTGCATCCCAATGATCCGGATATCACCGGGGCTTTCACGTGCAAGATCATTCAAGGCGCGAGTTCACGTGTGCTCACCATTCCCACTGCCTGCGATCTGCACACCAACAAAATTACATCAGGCACGTTATACATCAATCGCGAAATGGCAGATTTCTCGAGATTTATAACCAATTTTTTTTCTACCCTTAAAGAAATTCATATTGGAAGGAAATTAATTACTTATTTTGAATATTAAAAACAAGTAATTTTTAATATTAAATTGGATATTTCTAAAATAAACGATCTATTTTTTAAAAAGTAACGTACGTATTAGCTTGTCGATAAGTGTTTCATAATGTTATGTCTCGATTGAGGTTTAGATACATTTTATCATCTATATCTATGAACATTAATTTATTCTAAGTAGAATATTATGTAGAAAACTTTTTAATTAATATCTTGATTGTGTGGGTATACAGAAGTAGGATATTCTTTGAGTGTCTCCGGCAATGATGGACGACATCCGGATGTGGTCTCTAAGGTCACCGTCGATTTTCTGATCTTCTCAAACGCCACTATCGAGAACAGCGTGACCCTGCAAATTTTCAAATTGACCGCTAATGATTTTCTTAGTCGATACTACCGGGCTCTCTTGGATCTCTTGCAGCAGAAAATCAATATCGGCGAAACACTTACCATTTTCAGCATCGGTGAAAACGGACCGGATCTGAACGTTCACTTGGCAGTGGAATCTCCGCAAGGTAAGTTAAAATATGTGTGTTATTGGATATCAAACTAATATATTTATGTGTTGATATATTCATGTGTCATTATTTCAAGTAACACTTGATTTTCGCGATACCATCTTGATAACGAGTGAAACTTGAAGATTTTGTTGAACTACGCGTTAATTTGACGTCAATGTAGCTCTACATATTACTTGAGATATTTATTATCCAGTTTCACAATATATTACTTATTATATACATTAGAAAATAATAATATAATATAATATAACTTTGATAATATTTTATTCATTTTCTTCAGGATATCGAACGAGATACGAAGTAACCGATTTATTGATGCGTAATCAAGACCAAATCCAGACATTGCTCGAAGATCACTCATTCATCATCAACTATTCTCCGTGCAAACACATGCCTTGCGAAAACGGGGGCAGCTGCAGCGACCGATTGGCTATATACGATGACGCCAGGATCACCGACAGCCAGGCACTGATCCTGACGTCACCCAGAATGTTGCACGAGATGGCCTGTAAATGTCGGGACGGCTTCACCGGTGATAGATGTGAAAGAAGACAGGATCCGTGTTCTCCAAATCCTTGTTTGCTAGTGAGTATTTAAAAAAAAAAGATATTCTGTAAATAAAACGTGGAACAAAGTTTAATATATATAATGTAATATGAAAATTTCTACAGGGAGGACAGTGCAGACGTTTAGGATATGATTTCCAATGCACTTGTCCTATCGATCGCGATGGCAAACTGTGCGAGCTTGAGAGAGGCGATGCGTGTGCCAGCAATCCGTGTCGAAACGGCGGATCGTGCAGAAAGAGCCCGGATAGTTTCAGCTTCTTCTGTCTTTGCAGAGCGGGCTACAGAGGAAATCACTGTGAAGCAGTCACCGATTCCTGTCGACCGAATCCTTGCTTGTACGGTGGCTTATGTGTGGGAGAAAAACCTGGGTTTGTTGATACTTTAAATATAATTTTAAATGACATAGCAATCTACATACTTGCTCCACTCAATGACTGAGTGCGAATTCGTACGAAAGTGAAATAAGATATAAAATTATTATCCACTTAGATATCGATGTAGCTGTCCCGAGGGTCGCTACGGCCGGCATTGCGAGCGCTCGACCTTCGGTTTCCACGAGTTGTCGTATATGGCATTCCCGGCGTTGGATTCCAATACGAATGACATCACTATGGTGTTCGCTACCACGAAACCGGACGCGTTGTTATTATACAACTACGCACCGCAGACGGGTGGCCGCTCGGATTTCGTCGTGTTGGAATTGATAAACGGTCGAGTGGTCTTCTCGTACGGCGGTGCCAGAAGTGCGATCACCACCGTCACTATTAAGACAGAGCGGCCGGTATCGGATGGTGAATGGCACAAGGTCACCGCCACTCGGAACGGTAGAGTTATCTCGCTCAGCGTGTCCACTTGCAAGGAACACGGCGACGTCTGCGACGATTGTAGACCAGGTGATGGTACCTGCTACGCGGGCGATGTGGGCCCGACTGGGTGAGTGTTCTATTAATTTTTCCAATAAATGCCCCAAATTTTTTTGACAAAAGAAAATCAATTCATAAATCTACTATAGATGAGACCTTAAAATTGAATTGAAAACTAAATTCTATTAGAATTAAACATTATACAGTTTTGGTTTTGATTGCCAAATTATAGAAACTTTATTTTAAATTGTAAAACTTGATTACTTGATGTCAATAGAGATAATTACTAGAGACGATATTTTTAAAAAGTGATTTATTTTGCTCAAAATGTTTGCTCGCTGTAGATCAAAATTTAAAAATGCGCAACGTTTTCAGAACCTTAAACTTCAACAATAATCCTCTTCTATTGGGCGGCTTGGAGAATGCCGATCCCGTGTTGGAGCGTCCAGGCCAAGTGCACTCTGATGACTTCGTGGGTTGCATTCATTCGGTGTCAATAAACGGAAGGACCTTGAATCTGACGAATCCACTCGCATCGCGTGGTGTGAAATCCACGTGTGTCAGATCGCAGCGGAATCCTTGTCTGAAAGATGAGAAAGACGCTGCATCCGTCTGCGACGTGGATGCTCAATGTCACGACAAGTGGCACCAAGTGATGTGCCAGTGCGGATCTTTGAGAGCGCCCAATTGCCATGGTGCCCTGGAACCCATCACACTAAGTGAGGGAGGATTTATTCAATTCAAGGTAAAAATAAATAAATCCTATTGATTTTATATAGCATAATACTTTATTATAATTATTATATTTACTTAATATTACTAATACAATAAATGTAACAATGAAATAATAATAATGAATTTACCACACATTGTTATTAAAAAATTTAATACTAGATATAAGATAGTTAATATTAAATTATTTGATATTATAGATATGAGATAATAAATTTTTAAAAGTTATTAGTAAAAGATTAGTAAAGGGATTAAAATATTCAAGTTGGTTAGAGATACTATAATAATTCAACTTTGTTAATACTCCATCAATTTTATTTTTAAATAATTTTGAATTATGATTGATATTGTTTGTGCAGATTTCGGAGAAACACAGAAGAATGCAACTGTTGGAGTACCTTTACGGTGGTTCAACGATATGGCACGTGAATCGCGTTAAGCGCGGTCTTATCGAAGACACGAGCTTTATAACGAATCCTTCTTTGAAGACAATTGGCTTGATGTTCAAAACCGTGAGGCTCGATGGTATCCTAATATACGCTGCAACAAATAAGCATTTTACATCTGTAGAGGTGAGATACATTTTCAACCACCTTTTTGTCTCATAAGAAATATTAAAATCATTTATTTAAAAAAATAGTTAATTCTCAAGAATTCCTTAACTTTATTATTATCAAAAATTATCAAAAATTAGTAGCAATATTGATCATATTTCAAACCAATTATAAATTGGATGCATTCTGAGATATATCAACTTCTGTTCTATACCAATTGTTGACTTTCAGATCACAGATAAATGAATAAAGAACGAATAAAATAAATAATATGGAAAATAAATAAATAGATTCCATTTCGTAATCTAATTAACACGACTATAATGTGTTTCAGCTTCGCAATGGCCAATTGGTTTACATGTCTCTGCTTGGATCACCAGTGAACATGTCGATTAATATTGAGGGCGGTCTCGCCGACGGACGTTGGCATAATCTGACTCTCCATGCCTACGCTCGAGGATTAAGACTGTTGATCGATGGTACTCTAACAGGCGATGAGTTGGATTTGGCAGGAGTTCATGATTTCCTCGATCCATATTTGTCCGTCTTATCGATTGGCGGAGTCAGCCAGGATCTCTATTACGCTCATAGTGCTGGCTTTAGGAGTTTTGAAGGTTGTCTGGCTAACTTTACCATCAATAATGAGGTGCAACCATTCAACGGCTCCGGTTCTATCTTCAAAAATGTGCTTTATCATGGCAAAGTGAGCACTGGATGCAGAGGACCGATCGGTATCGGTGCAGCTGCGGCCGCGGACCCTCTCAGTATTGGCATTACTCTGGTCATCGTCTTTTTCGTCATCCTATTAATTGCCATTCTGGTGAGTTTCATAGTGTTCCGACTGCGCCGGCAGAACAAAGAGAAGTCAGCATCATCGGTTGTTAACAAAAATACCAACGCCATCATGACCGGCAATCCTCTGGTCGGTTCCGGAAATGACAATCTCATGTCCCGTCATGAGAACACGTATATCTCTGACACATCGGATTTGCGCGGCGTTGGTCATATGGGTCCTGAGTTGATCTCGAAGAAGTACAAAGAGCGCGAGATCAACTCTACCGCCGAGCATCGACCACAACGGCCGGATATCATCGAGCGCGAGGTCACCAAGTCACCTCCCATTCGCGATGAGCATCCACCGTTACCACCGCCCACCCAAATCTCTCTTCATCCTCACGAACATAACCCGGAACCAGACATCCCGGAGCATTACGACTTGGAGAACGCTAGTTCCATTGCGCCCAGCGACATTGACATCGTATATCATTACAAGGGTTATCGCGACGGCATGAGGAAGTATAAAGCCACTCCGCCTCCTATAGGTGAAAAGACTAACAGTTTACTAGAGAGAAAAATTGTAATGTTTAGTTCCGGTCGACACTAAAGTAATTGAAAATAATATAACATCAATGTTATATATTTGCACTGAATAATATAAATGTAATATAACACATGTTACATAACAGTTTCATTGTTGAGTGTGAAATTATAACATTAATGTTATGCTCCTCTTAGTTGATGTCGGCTGAAGTGCAAAAATAACGTGTTTTAAATTTTACCTAATAATATAATAAAGTGTATTTTATTATATTATTAAAAGGTGTATATATTTATATATTTAAAATAATGTACTATTGACTTATAAATAGAAATTACTTATTGTACAGGTAATTATGGTAACCATCACAAACACACGGGACAACAACATCGTCATAATGGACCTTTTCCACCACGAGCTATGCCACCGCCCAACGTGAATCAACCACCTGGACCAGCGCCAAAATTGCTTCAGAGCACGCCTCTGGCGAGATTATCTCCCAGCAGCGAGTTATCTGCACAACAGCCGCGGATTCTCACGCTGCACGACATCAGCGGAAAACCGCTGCAAAGTGCGCTGCTGGCAACCACGTCTTCATCCGGCGGCGTCGGCAAGGACGCGTTAAACTCCAACAGCGAGAGAAGTCTGAACTCGCCCATCATGAGTCAATTGTCAGGCTCGACCGCCAGCAGGAAGGCCCCCCAGTCAAATAATGAAAACTCTGTGAATAATGTGTCATCTGGCCCAATGGGTCTCACAGCGGAAGAGATTGAGCGACTCAATTCTCGTCCGAGAACGTCCAGCCTGGTTTCTACTCTAGACGCCGTGAGCTCCTCCAGCGAGGCCAGGGGCCCACCTGCGCACGGGCCTCTTCATCATCACCGACGTCACACGCCTCCCGTAGAGAGGCTCGAACGACGAAATTCGTCAACTACCGACGAGAGTGGTAATGACAGCTTCACGTGTTCGGAGATTGAATACGACAACGGGTCACTGGTGGGCGACAAGCGGTCCGACAACCTGTTCGCCAAACAGGATAACGAGAGGAGCAGCCCGCAGGGAAGGAGCAACGTTGAATCGTCACAGTCAACGAAACCACCGCTTCCGCCGAACGTTGGCAACTACGACGGCTTCGACAGTTCATTTCGCGGCTCCCTTAGTACCCTCGTCGCTTCTGACGACGATCTATCGACCCATATGGGTGGCCTCCTCTATGGCACCCACGCCACTAATGGTTCGCCCACTACCACCACCACTACTACCACCACCGCCGCCGAGGATGCTCTTAGCTGGGACTATCTGCTCAACTGGGGACCCAACTTCGAGAGCCTCGTCGGCGTGTTTATCGACATCGCTGAGCTGCCGGACAGTACCAGTCGAGTACCCAGATTACCGGCGAATATCCCCAAACCGTCTGAGGAATACGTTTGAAACGGATCCTTAGATATGATGCCGGGACAATTTAGTGAACAATAGTAGTTTAATGATTGTGAGATTTATTTCGGGCAAATTGTAAAGACTCGCCCTGAGGAAATATGCGAGCTCCACTTTAGGAATGTTATCGAATTGTTTTGCTGCTTGTTTAGTTTGTTTAGTTGAACGTTTGTAAATTGATAGTATAAATAGTGACATCCAGTCTCGCAGGCTTGAATGATCGAACGTGGTTTTGAGTCATATGAGGACACATGAGGACATTGAAAAAAAATGCCAGCGAAAAATGTTATGGAAAGTCGTTGCAACGTTTAGAGGTTGCAGTGAGGAGCCACGTCGAACGGGCCATCTTGCCATAAAACAGAGAGGAACGTCCCTCGAAGAGACTCGTCCGTATTTTTCCCATCGTGTACGGGAGAAATTCGTTGTTTTCTATTGTACTCTTTATCTCGCAATTTTTTTTGTAAATACTGAATGACATATGTCTAATCAAAATGATTACGCTCGCGCGGAGCGCGTAATATTTACCCCTCGGTACGATCGGTCGAACTGCAAATATTTTCTTCGACAGAATATCACATATTATAAATAATCGACCCTTATAAAAAAATATTATTAGACTCACGAAAAAAATGATTAGAAATAACTTGGAAAATCATTCGATTCTAATATTGTACGCTATTCTTTCTAATAGGTTTTTTTTCACTAATCTAATAGTATTTTTCCACAAGGTAAAAAATCACGCATGTGTGGGTATGTGAAGTTAATATTATTTATAATATTAATATTAAGATTTTAAACTATCTTAATTGATTTTAAATAATCGATAACTATTAATATTACAAATAATATTAATTAAAGTAGCATTAAATGTTGATGTTAAACTTGTACGTTTTGCATGTTTCGAGCGATCGTACGCGATATTCAATACGAAATGCAATCACGCGAGATTACGTTAAATGCCATTTTTAATTACGACGATTTATCTGCCGCCGGTGAGACGGAAATATGTGCGACTGGGCATCGAGACAGTCCAATTATAATTGTTAATTAGCGACTTCTGTATACATATATCTTAAGCTGTCGTGCCAGATACATACTCGATACAGTCGTGCATATCATAATAATTGCTTGAATGGCTAAGTGGCATTTATTTCACGATTTTTAATATTTTAATCAAGAATCTTAAAAGACTATTTATTGAAATTGCAAAATAATTTTCGGGATACGTAATTGTAAAATTTGTTATAAATTAATTTATATTACAATGTATAGTTATGTTGTATTTATACGTGCGCCTGCGAATTAGATTTTAATCTTTTTATATGTCTCGAAAATTGGCTTTTTATTAGTAAATGAAAAATAAAAGTGAGATAAAAATATTAGTGATTAATTAATCACGACTTTTATTATGTTACTTACTAAAATTGCAATTTCAATAAATAGGAACGCTATTTTTCTAATTGACTTTGGATTTTGATACTGTAATATACGCCCACACAGCATACTTTATCCAAGAGATGTCCTGAGAACGTCTTTAAGATATACAAAGATATCCTCTGGACGTCTTTTAGAACGTCTGAAGGTCTGTGCTGTATGGAACAAAACTAGTCCTTATATCTTTTTATTCATGATGATAAAATCTCCATCGGCAATGTGAAATGTTTACTCTTTGTCTACTTATCTGAATCTTCGAACTTTAATGTAAATTTGTATATTGTTTCGAACAGTATAAAGATCTGACAAAATTCTTACATATTTATGAAAGCTTTAACAATGGATTTGTATTAAATCATAGAAGTTAGATTTTATTTTACTTATTTTTTTATAGATTTAAATTTATCTATTAAAATTCATAATAAAAAAAATCCTGTGCTTTTAAACTTCGACATGGCTGTATTTTTAAAGTCAAACATTGCCGGCGGAGGATTAAAAAATCGCAAAATCCATTGTCGTTATAAATCCGGATTAAATCTGGAAATTATATCAATTATATTATCTGACTTCAGAATATTCCAAACAGTAATTGCTTTGTTAAATTTTCCTTGTTTGTGTTAAGTGTTGTATAACATTTGTGTCATTCAGCCATTCGACTCAAGACATGGCGTTTTGATTAGAAGAGAAGGGAGAGAGTTCGTCTTCCCACATTACAAGCAACAAGCTTTGCAATTCTTGAATTGCAAAGATAACGGAACGCCGCTGATGAACGGAATTATCGAGCTGTAATGGAATCCGCCACGCGGATGATAACGTGATTCGCGGGCGTGTCAAATTCGTGCTCAATTCGTGCTCGTTAGAGCAATAACGGCGCCTAATCGTAGCATTCCTAAGAGTAGCCTGCTGGCGGCAGACTACCAGACTGATTTTCTCCTCTCTCCAAACGACGTTTCGCGATCGCGAGATGCGACCTCCTCGATGATCGCCTTACGCGTTTACTTTGTAAATTATGAGATCTGTCCTCGGCCTGATTTCATCTTGTAAATAAAATCGCGCGTATGAATTGTACAAAAGTGCGAATGCATATATGAATGGCAGGGAGTGCGTGCTAACTATCATCATCGATCGTAAAATAGATGACAGATTTGTAAAAGTGATGTCTTATTTATTTCCTTTCCCTCCTCCTCCAAAGTTTTATGTAAAATATACAGGAAAATTTTTTGATATTTTAATATTGATTTTTTTTAAGATAAATATATGAGGGTCTCCCAATATGCATTTCGTCAAGATTCATAGATTGTGAACAAAAATTTATAATGAATTGGAAAATACATTCTGGATCCGTTATTTCGAATTTTGGAAATATGACTACGGATTGTTCATGAGTGATTCGAAAATCCCACAAATATCGATTTTCATGAAAATTGAATAAATTTGGACCACCTGATCAATGAAATAAATATTTTCAATAATTTTCATAAGTTTTTTATTTATTCTAACCGCCATATTGGAGCAGCCTCTTTGAATTTTAAAAAATACCACGCTTTTCCTTGAAACCACATATAAAAACGAAAATTTTAAGTCCTCGAACGTCTTACTTCGACTTTACAAATTTTGCCCAGACACTTGTCTCCATTGACGTGGAACGTCCCGTATATTTTTTTTAATTTAATAAAAAAATTAAATTTAAATCAAATTTTTCATTGATGAATCATTTTTTGAGTTAAATTGTTTAATTTCATTGTTTTAGTTAAATTAACTATATAGTATTAAGTAGGGCGGTTTATAATGATTAAAAATGACTTAAATTGAGTATAATTTAGCATTACAAACTTAACAATTCGTATTGCATAATTTTCACGTTTAAATATTATTATTCATAAAGAGATAGAATTAAATGGTCAGAGAAGTTTAAATATATATAAGTCCAATTTGATTTAAATAAATTTAACTAAAATTTAGAGTGATAAACAAATTACAAGGCCCGCATCGGTCTTTGGAAATGTCTGAAAAATGCTTATTACCTATCTGTTACATCGATAAATCTCGATCACGTCAGCTTCGATCTTCATCTCTTGCATACGTTCCGATACTTTTGTCAAAACGGTTAAAACCGATCTATTTCATCGCGTCAAATTACTTATTAATTATTTTTTACTATATATGTATTAGCGTCTATTATTATTTGTTGACTTGAGACTGAATTTTCAGTCGCTTCGCGAACGAGACACGAGAAAGTTTGCGTTTTCCACGCAGAAATTTCACCGACCTCGCGACTCGTCGGGCTACCGGAATCCGATATAATCGGTTATAATGTACAGATAATGATATCTCCACTTCCGTCATACGACGAGCTACTAAATAGCGCTTACGCAAACATTAATTTGATCGCCGACAAGACCTGGACCTTCGATCCCGAGGATCCTTTCCGAAAGTTAAATCATTCTCTTTGGATTCAAGTGAGACGCGCAACAGATACTTATCTCATAAATATCGCATCAAAGTACCGCATTTTATATATTAGTATTTCCAAACATTTTTTTATCGATGTTACTTATCGTTGTCTGAGGATATTTTATGCGTAAGAGAAGAAAGGAACTATCACAGATTTGTTCTTTAACTGAACTAGTACACTCTTTGTACTTAAAATGAAACAATATGTTTGATATTTGGTGACTGTGAGAAAGAAAATTCTATCGTAGTCCAATGCAACAATAAAAAACAAATCTCAACTTTCTGTTCGTTGAAATATTACGGGGATATATATATATATATATATATCGTTTCCTTTCTGAAGATAACGAAAATTATATTGGATTATTTAGAACTACAAACGTATTTTGATATTTTCATTTATTGAAGATAGTAAAAAATATAGTTGTAAATTATTGTGAAAGTAAAAAAACTCGTACGTATCGTAACAATACAGATTTTTTCGCGATGAGAGGAAAGAAAATTTATTTTGACATAATGATAACTTATTGCGCGCGTTTAATGCCAGAGTTGCGAAGTAACCGCGAAGTACGAGGAATATGGTGATTATCGTCCAAGACTCGTTCGAGACGTCATCTCCGAATCGCGCTTGGCGAAATACGGTAATTACGAGTACGACGAGCAGCATGAGAGAATGTACAGCCCGGACGACGGTAAATCGTCGGGTAGCGTGCCTTGCCACTTCCGTTCAGCTACGGAGGCTGTGGAACCGTGGATGCTTCCTGAAGTTCAAGAACACTTCGCCCGGTTAATTTCGCCGAGTTGCACGCGATCACATCGGGAACCGTTAGTTCGCTTCGGCACTTCGGTGTTATTTTTACGATCCGCGAACTTCTTCTCTCTACACAATTTCGTGATAAAGAAATTATCACAAATTATGACCCATCTACGCTGTAATATTTAATTAAGGATTATATATAAATTTTATTTAGCGATTGAAGATATAATATATTAATTGCAATTTAATTAAAATCAATTGATTCATTCCCAGGGAGAAATAAAAATTGAAATGACGTCGATAAGATATATATATATAATTAACGTCGGTTCAATTTTTATCTCTTTCTGGGTTTTATATTCATCATAGCAATGTTTGTATCGCAGACGTGGAAATTCTAAATACATCTAGTATTGATTGCGATTAGATTTTAATATCTTGTTAATTAGTACTTTCAATTTGCAAAGCTCAGCAATACAAATACTAAAGAGTAACACCGCGAGGAGGGATAATGAAACTGTCGCTTGCTCGAACTTCCAATTTGACTGGAACGAGAGCTCGAAAAAGCAACGTCAAAAGACCAGTCCAAAAGGGAGCAGAAAAATTGGATTGCACGATGAATTACTTTCGGCTTATAAATCTGACGAGGGCGGTAAGCAGTAATCTTACAAGTTAACAAAGATACAAATTACAAATCTATAAATCATACACCTGTACAGATCCTTATATGAAAATAATACAAATAATGATTTTGTCTTTTCATTTGTATTTTAATTGTTATTTATTCTATTAAAAAGTTATTTTATTAATTACATACTTTTATATTTATTTATTAATTATTTTCATATTATCTTATTAATATTCTAATTTTAGTATTAATGAAGTAGATTTTATTAATAAATTATACTTATTTTAATTACATTTGTTATTTTTTGTAATAAAAATGTATGCTATCTTTTTTTATAAATGGCTCTCACAACTTTGTAACGCGCAGTGAAAAATAAAATAATTATTACAATCGTTCCAACGAATATTTTTGTTTAGAAACTCGTTTATGTAATTCATTATATTTTAATACAACAAACATTTGTATTTATAATTGCAACAATTACAATTAGCACCTAATTAGCATTTCCTAATTAATTAAAAATAAAATTATCTTTGAAATTAAAAAAGATATGAAAATCTTATCTTTTAAAATTTATATTAAACACCTTTTTTGAAGGAAAAAAATTAAAACTGTTCATTAATTTAAAATATTGAAAATATAATCTGGTAAGGTAAATGTTGAGAAGTTGAGATATATGAGATACACAAAATAATTAAAACACTTAGCATCTCAAAACCAGCACCTAAGTTTAAAGACTCAAATGCTATCGTCTTACGCTTCTTTTATTCCTTACTATACATATTATGTGCTATTAGGAAAATCAATCAGAATGTTTGCCCGTCATCGCCGATACACCGCCGAGACTGCCGCGGAAATGCAGCTGCAGTTCCGCATCGAGAGCAACGCTGTGCGCGACATATGGAACTCCGAAAAGGTTCAACAGCAGCAGCAACAGCAACAGCAGCAACAACAGCAGCAGCAGCGATGCCATCAGCAGAATCAGCAATCACGTACCATACGACAGACGCAACCTGTCACCCAACATCATCAGTTCTACTGCGCATTGCAGTATCAACCTTTGATCATGCGAGAATATCAGCGAAAACCATTATTATCACCTCCACCATTACCACAACCGCCGCCGCCACCGGTTCTGAGCGCCGAAGTACCTGAATTCTTCCCGAAGTCGAGCCTACCCCCGATAGCATATAACTTGAATAATAACAAAGAGCGCAAGACTTGCCAGATACGGTACTTCCCGTCTTTGAATGACAGGAATTACCAGAACGAGTTGTTTCCTTATAACAGGCCGCAGCAGGAGATTGCGGCAACTGTTTTCCCAGTAAACGTACGGGCTACAGAAGTAAACTTTAAGTCCATTCTCTTCAGCTAAACTTCTTGCATAGATCATCTTTCCTCTTTTTCTTTCCGCATTAGGGAAAAAAGAGAAAAGATGAATGGTACAAGAAGTTCAGCTAAATAATACAGTATCTTTTGTATCAAGATCGCGACGTTTTTTTTAGACGTTTCTGAAAGAGATTAGTCAAAAGCTGAAATCTCTCACATAGAATATAAAATATATATAAAATCATAATATGCAAATATGTATCTTCATGAATGTCATTATAAACTCTTCATTACGGTCCACGATGCAATCAAAACTTGGTTGCATTGGAAGAAAAACGATCGTATTAGGTTAAAATTAAAATTGATGAGTCAGCTTTTTAAAAAAATAATTTTTATAATTTATATTATTTATACGAATTGATTATTAAAATCTTTTAGCTATGCAACTTCTTTTTACAATACAGAATGCTAGAATGTCCATATTATCAGCGACAGAGACGAATGTGTTTCGTTCGCCTCAAGAATGGATTCACAGAGTGGCACCACCAGTGCAATTGCAGCTGACAGCGTCTTCCTCGTCACCATTGTCAATCTGCACGCCGCTGCAACCAATTCACGATGCTGCAATCGGCCATCGTCCTTTACAGGCACTTTTTAAAATGATTTTTTTATATAAAGTATTTTTATAGAAAAGAATTAAGATATCTAACTAAAACAAACAGTTTGAAGATCTATCATCTGCAATCATATTTTTATTCCTTTTGTCTGCAATCTGTGTCTTTTAACTCAAATGTTAAAACCTTTATTTAATAAAAATTAAAATATAAGCAATAACAAAGAAAAAATGGAAATTTGTTTATTAATATATAATTTTCAGTAATAAGGGAATCGGACTTCTTTATTTTGAAGAAAATTAAGTGAAATTTTTTGTACCAAAAAAGACCTTAATTACAGACGCAAGGTTAATTGTTACAGAATATAAATATTATTCATATTTGAAGAAAAAGAGAGGCTAGAGATAATAAATAGATGATAGATAAATAATAGATAGATAGATAGATAGATAGAGAGAGAGAGAGAGAGAATTTATTACAACTATTTTGCACATTATAATAATTATCAATTATAAACAATTACACAGGCCTGCATGGTTTTGTTGATTGGAATTTAATAATGTTTTCTTACGTAATTTTTTGCGCTGAATCCGAATCCGGCTGCAGAATTGCTCTGTCACGTCAAGATTTCGAGATATCCTAATTTAAAACTGCTAAAAAGTCGTTTTATATTAGTAAGACATGAACGGTAAAAATATTCTGTGACAAAAGGTAGAAGAGTTAGTTAATCTGTCCAGAAATACTGTTTGTTCTAATACAACGGTATACAAATCAGGCTTCTATAAGGTACAATTCATTGAACTTTGAATAAGTAAATCTCCGGAAAAGAAAAATCGCTTTGAGATGGTTCAAAATGGATTTTGAAGGGACCATATAGTAGTAAATAATACCGTTGATGGATTTGACAATAAAAATTTTCTTAATTTTTAATTTAATTTAAAATATGGTTGAAAACGGCTTTTTTGGCAGTTTTAAGTTAGGATATCTCGAAATCTTGACGTGATGGAGTAATTCTGCAGCCGGATTCGGATTCAAAAAATTACGTAAGAAAACATTGTTAAATCCCAATCAACTTTCAACACCTTCAATTTTGCAGGCCTGTGTTATAATTGATGAATAAGATTAGTAATGTTACATTTGCATCATTATTAAAAATTTTCACAAAGCTATTCATAAAAGTGAAATACATCGTAATTTTGCAGATGTACGAGAAATTTTTACCTTGTACCCAACCAAGTTCAACGACACCCATACCTGTGTATCAGCGACCAGTGGAACTGTACCAGGAACCAATGCTGAAGCGGAAGAATCAAGGGGTCGATTTCAACAATCTTATACTACTAACAAAGAACAGCATCAAGATGCGACGAGGCCACTCGAAGCCCATTGTTCAACAGCCTTTCCTTCTAGATTCCAGACAGAGTTTAAAAACTTCCAATCACAATGTGCAGGTGCAATGGTTCGATAGGGATCACAGTGCGAAGAAAACGAAGGAGGTCGTGACCGTAAACGCACTCGTATCCGAGCTGCGCAGTTTTGAGGAGAAGTACGAATACTGCAGAGGAGCCGATACTAACTGGAGAACGGTCGCCGAATCATCACAAGGCCAGCAAAGGTTGTCTGAAACTTCGTTCCGGTTGAAGAATGAAATATATAGGAACGAGAGCTCAAGCTGTAGGTCAAAAGACAGATTCTTTGGGAAAGAGAGCTCAAGATACAGAGTTTTAGACGCTGAAGAGGACAAGAGCTCAAAGCGGCCGCTTTATAGAGACGTTCTAGCGAATACCTCGAACGAGGCGATCTTAGATAATGTCTTCGAGAAGAGGTACATTGAAATTTTCGATTAAAAACTTTTTAAAACTTTGGATGATTTGATGAAAAAGTCATTCTTTTTTATCAAATTCATTTGTAGTTTGAATAGCTGTATTTATAGCAGAGAAAGCAGCTTTGTAACTGTTATAAAATTCTTTAATATGATCAATCTTGCTCTTCTTTACTGGATCTAAATGTATAAATCAATCATATTGAAGAATTTTATAAGTACAGTTTTTACAGTTTCAAAGCTTTTTCTGCTGAACGCAACTGATGTTTCACTGGTTTTCAGGTACGACGAGCTTGAACAGCAAGCGATGGAACAATACAGGAATTCGGAGGAGTCATTGGCGCTCAAATATCAGGCAATATTCCAACTTGAATATTTATTTCGTGGCTTACGGCTATGTATCCTTGTAAATGATAGGAAAAAATTAAAAAAAAAATTAGCATATGAGAACTATGTGATCTTATTGATGAAATTATTTCTTTTTACTCCAATAGTTATCAAACGACATTTTGCAACCAAAAGAACTAATTTTCAATCATTCTTGAAATCATACTAAAAGTAGAATACTCCGTTTCATAAATGTGTTTTCGATTAATTTTCATTCAACTTTTTATATGGAATATCATTATGCTGATGTTTACATTACGATATTGCAGGAATTGGAACGTCAAGCAATGGAACAATACAGAAATGGTAATACAGGAGATGAAAAGCGCTCGATGGATCAGGATTGTGTCGATGGACAAAGATGTTCGGAATACGGACACTGCAGTCCCGTGAAAAGACATGCAAGAAGAAAAGGTATGACGTTCCCAAAATTGCTATACAATATATCGGACGTAACATGTTTAATTTTCGATAAAAATAATATCTTAAATAACTATTTGTCAGGTTCTTGTTTTCCCCAAATCACTCTGTTGAAGCCGAAGGGTAAATCTTTGCCAAATGTCTGTCATGGCAATGATAGTAATCTTCAAGCAACCATCGCTTCAAGAAGCTTAACTGCATTGACTGACGAATCGTCGAAGGAATCGAAAAACATATGTAAGGGTGCATCAGGAGATAAAATCGATACGAGTGGTAAGTTAGGTATCAGCAACGTAACACTGCGGAAAAGTATTAGAGAAAGCAGAAGAAAGTTTATAATGTATAATGAAATTAGTCGTATTATGCCGATATTAGATAAATACTTAGATGTTTTTTATTGCTATATTAAACTATACTAGAACTTATCCAGACAACACGCATGTCCAAATTCGGGTCAAAACATATCATAAAGATATCACTAAGACGTTTTTTAGATATCTAAACATTGCTATTCTTTTTTAATCGTAATTAAAATTTTTTTCAAATATTAAGTTAAATATTAAATAAAGAATTATATTGAAATATATAAAAATAAAATATTTTAGTAATGATAAGAAGATGCCATTATTTTTTATAATACTGCCATAATGTGTTGTAATGAATTCTGGCTTTTTTATAGCATTGAATTTCGAAATACAATTTATATCAACGCGATTTAAGTTCTATAATTAGAAAATGGTTTCAAAATTATTGATTTTTAAGTCTCAGTTCGAGCATCGTCAAAGCGGCGTCTGATACTGATGTCACCCTTCGAACGCAAATCAGGGGCCAGAAAAATAATGAAGGCGACGGAACTACGAAGTATTTGCTCGTTCTCCCAAACAAGAAACAACGTCCTCGATTATTATCGGACTTCCGAAATTGCCCAAAATGGCAGCGGTGATGAAAATATAACAATTATACAGTCACCCGGTACTGAAGGTATAATAGCATCAATCATATAAAGGCATAATATAGGGTAAATGGGGGGAATATGCCACACTTAAGCGAAATTAGATTTTTTGGTAATTATTTGTTCAATTTAAAGTAATTTTACGTACTGATCTTTTTTTTCCATCCTTTATCTATTATTTTTTCTATTTTTCCTCCAAACTTGAATCATGGACCTTCTTTTTTATTTTCTTCTCTTTCTTAATGACATTCACTTTCTTCATTGACCTTTACTTTCTTCTTAATGACATCTAATTTTTGTTTTTTTTATCTTTATTCTTTCATTTATTTTTCCAAACTTTTCTTCTATATTCTTGTGACGTCAACTTCTGAGCATGTTGTTTTCTTTTCGTGACTCTAGGTTTCTCAAGTACTGACACAGGTGCAATTTTCTCAAATGTAACGAGAGTGGAAGTAGATGCAGTTATTTGGTCAAAGGGGCAATTAATCGATGCCGATAGTTCAGAATTTTCAATGTGACCAGATAAGGATTGAATAGGAAATAGTTTATCTGATTGTTTGTTGTTCAATAATATATTCGGATCTTCACTTTCTGGCTGAGTAAAAGTATCTTTTAGTGCTTCCGAAGTATTAGATATTCTGAATGCATGCTCTGGTATTTGTGCAGGATTGTATGGAAATATTCCACAAGCTTTGAAATCCGTTGTACCGTTGCTTACTGTTGCTGCAAGGTTTCAAGAACTACATAACAAATCTCCAATCCAAATTGGTATCTGGTTAGTCTTCGTCCAGGATGGTTAATAATCCAATTAGTAACGACTCTTTGCCAATATATTTTGAGAGGTTTAAAAAATGACCTCTAATGGTTGTAAATAATGGGTATTATGACTTGGAAGGTAAAGTAAAATTATATCATTTTCGGCTGCAAAGTCAAGTACAGTGATGTCAGAACAATACGAACTATGACCATGTAATATTAACAGCACCTTCCCATCTTGTTTACATGGAACGAAATGGTCTTTAAGCCAGGCAAGGAACAATTGACAATTTACATAGGTACTTGTCTCTCCCATTTCAACACGGGATCCAGGAGGAAGCCCATCTTCGAATTCAGATCTTTTCCTTTGGCCTTTGAATATGCAATAAGGAGGTAAAAAGTTGCCTTCGGCATTACAACAGACAATGACACAGTTTCCCCCTTTTCTGCTGAAGTTACATGATGTTCGTGACCCTTTGGTTGCAACAACTCTGTCCACGTTATTATTTAATTGAAGACCTATTTCGTCGACATTATAAATTTTGAATAGTTGATCAAAGAGATTATTCTCCTTACATATTTTCAATAAAATTTGGAAATAATTGTCAACTTCTTCTCAGTACATACCTAATCCACGAGCAACAGAAATTCCTTCGGCTTTTCTTACTGATAATTTAGGGTGTCGCATCATAAAATTACGAAACCAGTCATATCCAGCTATTTCTTTCTTCTGATTGAATTCATTAAGAAGGTTATTCTTTAATGCAAACGTAAAAGCTAATTTGCGGACACTATTTGCAATCGGTAGAAATCCTGTACTCTCTAGCTTCTGTATATAAGTTACGAGTTCTGATGTTTGTTAAGAAAAGCTGGTCGACCTAGAGCTCCTTTATTGGAATTATTTTCATTAATCCACCTTTTAAGAGTCCGATAAGGTATACCATAATATTTTGAAGCATTCCATATATTCATTTCATTTTGAGAGAAATCTTATTAAGAGCTTCTATTAATGAATCCTGACTCCAAGAAGCTCGATCAGTTTTTCTTATATATATTCGAGGCATTCTTGTCTGAAACGTGTAAAAGTATGTAATGTATAAGTATAAAACGTATAAATATATATTTATCTTACTTTATTTATGTTTACATAGTGTTACAAGTAGTCTAAATTTCTAATAATCAAGAAAATTCAATCCATTAAAATGAATTGAAAAACTGCATTCTCTAATCAGAATTTTGAATTGAGCAGTAAATTAATATAATAATAAGCAAATAAATAAATATTTAAGTTCATTTATTAATTATTTGTCAATACGGATATCCTGTTACAACGAGAGTATGCAGCAGAACGTTTGTTTATAGCGCCCTAATCTATATTAGAGAAAATGACTGAGTACTGGCATTTTATCCTAACAAAAGTAGTGACATATTGCCCCAAGATGCCATTTTATCTTGATAATGAATTTAAAAATCATTTATAATGAGCCTGTACAATACAGTTGTCAAGAAAATGAATCAATAACGTACAGAATATTTTCATTTTAATCTATATTAATAGGTTACCAATCTAATCGAGCTAAATATTGTGTAACGCTTAAATAATAACTTAGATAAAGCACTATGAAAGTTATAAGAGGCACATTTTCGTATGCTATGCCGTCATATTTACCTCATAAAAGCAATACTGTTATCAGGAAATTCTTTGTACTTGTGTGATATGTTCAGATATGTTGAGCACACAATTATAAATAATTCCATGATATACTGACGCAAGCGCTGTTAATCGGTATCATAAGGCTTGTTCTTTTTGGCTGAACTTTTGCACCAGTTCATCTTTCTTCAAAAGAAATTGGAAAGAATAAAGGCAATAGGAGTCAGGCGCAGAAGACGTCACGCAAATAATACACCCATAAAGCGTAAAACTTTTTTATTCTACTAAACGCGCTCCTACTTAGCGCGTTTAGTAGAATAAAAAAGTTTTACGCTTTATGTGGGTGTATTATTTGCGTGACGTCTTCTGCGCCTGACTCCTATTGCCTTTATTCTTTCCAATTTCTTTTGAAGAAAGATGAACTGGTGCAAAAGTTCAACCAAAAAGAACAGACCTATTGTTAAATACAAGTGGCATATTCCTCCAACTGGTGTATTTCCCGCACTGGCGTATTCCCACCATTTACCCTAATATACAGTCTGTTTTAACAAGAAAGTATGGGTGATAATCTGAAAATAAAAGATAAAGTCAAGTTTTTTTTAAACGAAAATAGAAGATTTTTAGCAATGCGCAATTACCTAATATTTAATCCGGTCGCCTCCATTATCAATTATTATTTAGCACCGTTTTTGCATACATTCGACCAGATTCTCGGCGTATTCTGCAGATAAAGAGCGCTATTGTTTTTATTTTTGTGCACAGCTGCTTAAAGCGGCTTAATCTCATTGTAGACGCTGCTTAAGAGTGAAGACACGTTGGCAAAAAAGATTAGTTTCAAGATTTAAACGGTACAAGGTAAACGGCGGTACATACTGATTTTCTACAAAAATATCACTCACATTTTCTTGTTGAATAGACTGTATATACAATTTATATATAATTTTTTTACATACATATATAATTATAAGTCTATACATATTATATATAAATTAGAAGTATTTATAATTATGTGTTTATTTTCATGTTTTCTTTTATAGTGATTATTTTTATTTTTTATACCATTTTTTTAATAATTAGTTTAAGTTTATAAAAAGTATTTGTATTTTACACGGCGTTCATGTTAATAAAAAAAACAAATAAAGATGCTTTTTTATCTGGGTACCGATCATTTACTTTTCCTTAGGGCGGGGATATGTGAAAAGTGAAAAGTTTTTCCATTAATTTCAATAATAAAAATGTTTACTTCTTATGTTTCCGCTTTAAGGAAAAAGTACATATTCGGTACTCTGATGTTTTCAGTTTGGTTGTCCGGATTTTGGACTACTTAAGAGCAACTTAATGAATTTTCTTGAGAAAAATTGAAAGACTATCGAAGTTCCTTTGCCAAGACGACATCGGTAGATTGAACCGGAGAAATAAGAAGCAAGTCGTGACTTGTAATATAATTAATATTATAGGCATATATTTTATGAATATGTATGTATGTATGGGAAATAAGTTATAGCGTATTCATGTGATATACGTATATTGATATACAATCGACAAGACACTTTACATAAATCTTTTAATCTTTAAATAAATTATTGCTTGTAAATAGTGATCAGCTTGCAAAATGCATTAAACATGTCTATCTGTTCATATAAGCACGTATTATATATTTTTTTATATTATTTAAAATATGTTATAAAAAAGATAACAAATCTAAACTGGCTACATTATTCGATATTTATAAAGGATATATGATATAGTCTATCAAGATCTAAGTAGAGTTAAATCTTTTGGGAACGTATCTTTGGAAATTTTCAGTCTTCGTTTAACTCTTTGAGTCATCTGTCATGTAAATGGTA
Organism: Mycetomoellerius zeteki; assembly: GCF_001594055.1. Lineage (NCBI taxonomy): Eukaryota > Metazoa > Arthropoda > Insecta > Hymenoptera > Formicidae > Mycetomoellerius > Mycetomoellerius zeteki. The sequence continues at coordinate 2,189,763 of NW_017257203.1, forward strand.
TGCAATATAAATAAAATAGGGCGTTACAAAATATAGACATAAAAAATCTTCTATCAGACTATACTGTAAAAAATATTCCTGTCTCTTTTCACGTATAAACTCTTTTACACAAAACACACACATGTATATTTTTATGCAACATATAGTAATAGAGTAATTTAATAGATTGGTCGCGTCAAGCAGAATATTTATTTTGCAACTTGTCGGAAGTTTTTCATTGAAATAAAACTACTTCTCCTAAAAGTATAATCCAATTAATGCGAAGAAAACTTACAATAGTTGTAAAATAAACTGTGTTCTGCTAAACACGGCCATTGTTCAGACATTTGCAACCATATATGCTGCATACATTCTTTCGACATTATGGAAATATCGTTTATATAATAGAAGAGCATTCAAATAATTCAATCATTTCTTTCTACAACGGAATGAGTTTACCAATTATCGAGAAACTCAAATCCAGTTTTTGGTATACTTCTCTCTTCCTCTTCTTGATTCAATTGAGATGACTGAAAGCTACTGTAGGAACTGGGTGTTTCTAATAAAGCAGTCGACTCGTTTATGTCGCTTGATTTCGTTCGTGATGTTACCACTAAAGTATTAGATTGACTTTTGTCTGTATCAGAATCCCTCACCAAACTTTCCAAGTCATCCTCGACGTTGCTTTGTAACTTTAATAAAGAAGTCTTGTTGATCAATTTGGCAAATATACTATCAGAATGTTCGCTGTCAATTTCGTTTGTCAGTAAGTCACTGCACTGATCATTTTCGAATAAATCGCTGGCGTAACAATCTGATGGATAACTAACTTGATGTAGAGAGTTATAATTATCGCTTAATGAACAATTGTTTCTTTGTGTTTTCACTGGACTAGAAAAATGTGGTAATTCTCCAAAATGAGTCCTCATTGTTCTCGATTTTACATCTTCGTTAGAGTCTATCAGATTAAGATTCATCTGTGATTGAGTCATAAACGAAAATGGTGCGGAGTGTTCATCTCGCCATCGTAACGTCTGTAATACAGTGAAAAAATTATCAGTTTGTTTAATTTTTTTCATAAACATTGATGATACTATACTTACTGAACCAGTTTCATCTATGACATATTTCATTCCAGTTTGTATGCGCAGTTTTGGATACCACTCAGGTAACTCCTTTGTCAACTCGACCTTCTTCAAGGTGTACTTCAAAGCTATCTCGGGCTGAATTATAGTCTCGTTGATGGCTTGATTGCGCTCCGCTGTACTCAAAGTGTTCCATAGCCCTTCATAGGCCTCTTTCGTTGCTGTTATATCCTCGCCGATTCTTCGAGCTATAGGATTTATATCATAAAAATATTCCTCTGCTCTTGCAGTAAGAGTGCTGGAGCTCATTCCGCTGCGCTGAAACACAAAAATTTATTGATGGTCAAACCGATCATAACATGATTATAGAATGTGTATAAAACATAAAGACAAATCTACGACCATAGTAACATTAAAATTATATTCTGATATACGTACTAGCTTTAATAATGACATAAACAAAAGGGGTGAGAGTATTATATCGACATAATAATTATTGTTTCGTTATATCACAGAATAATCGGATAATACGCTTAACGAAAGTAAGTCTTGAATATAAGTAAACTATCATTGTTGAAGATCACGTTCACGAAAATGTGTCGATCGCTAAAACGAACGTGTCAATTGAGGATAATTGGGGAGACCGTGGAACTTGGAAGCCATGATGGCGCAAAATTTGTTATGCGCTTGCGCCTTCTCTAGAAGTTAATGGACACATTCAAGGATTCAAGCCGGTAGAGCAACTATATTGCTGCTTCAAGCTATCCTGCTTTCGCCAAGCAAATATATTGAATAAAAACTGCTAGTTGCTTTATCGCAGAAAACAGCTGCACAGCATATTTTATCTTCCCTTTCTAAGTTAACAATTTAGTATATTTGTAGTATTTATTACTTTTATTAATTTTTTGTATTTGTTTTTATTATGTTCGTTTTCTAAGTATCAACATAAGTGTTGACTAATCTATTGACTAATTCATAGTATATAGTGCTATTTCGTAGTATTGTTCATATTTTATTAATTTTTAATTATATAATGAAAATACCTTCAAAATCACAAAGCGTAATATTATTAAAAGATGCAGAGATTATTATACCTTAATAATTTATAGGAACAGATTACTTTTTAATAATTACGATAATTTACGGTATTAATTATAATTTTTGTTGCAAAAAATTATAGGTTATATTATTCTGACTATATACATTATTGGTTTTCCAATATTGGACCAATATTGAGGAGCCAATCTCTTCCCAATATTGCGGCTTCCAATATTGGCCATATATTGGAAAACCAATGTATGGCCACAATAGGTATAAACGACTGATTATTAATCATACAGTATTTGCGAGCAAGTTAACTATTTCATCAGTTCGAATACATCCAATATAACTGTGTTCAGGATAAGTACAATCATACATAATCTCAGCAGACCTATTCTGTAACTTTTAATAACGATAATGTCAACATCGTTGTGTCGTTGCACAGCTTCTTTACCATATCAATTATCTGCGCAACGACGGTGTAACAATATCGACACTGTCGTTAAGAGTTACAGAATGGCAGCAGGATCCTGTATATATAAGTTTTTCATAGTTGATCTTTTTTTCAGAATTTCTTATATTGTTAATGACAAACTTGATTTTATAATGCTAATGGGTAGGGAAATTACAATAAGAGAGTCGAATGAAAAAAGTAACATGTCTATATTATTTTCTTTTTTTTAACGGCGAGGATTGCACGAGGTACTAATGAAACTAAAATGTTCTCAGCAGACATGTGAAATGAGAGATCAAATAATGTCTTGGAAATTCGATTTGTATTCAACTATAAAGGAACAAAATCATCTAAATGTATTCATTTAAATATATTTTGACTCCCGCTTAAAAACGAAGGTGAACAATACAATGCCCAACTGTTCTTACTTGTACATTCGGATTGCGACGGAAATATTCGTATATATATATATATACATTATTCTTTTTATTATCATACACACATATACAATATTTTAATATCTCATTATCAGTCGCTCGCGATGATAGATCGTTTCTATAAATTCGACAGACAAATGACTATTACTTAAAGTTTATAAATTAATATAAAGAATGATATACGTAAAGAATAAATGTAATAGTATAATATGAAGACATATATAACGTATATAATGTAAAGAATGAAAATACTTATTTGCACGTAACTAATAGGAATGATAATAAATAAAGATTGCATATGATAATGCACACATAATATTAATATTTTTATAAAACATCTCAAGTATAAAGGAATATATTTTTAATCACTTTTGTCTTTCTTTATACACAGTATATGTACAACTTAGTACGTTGCAGTTTGATATTTTGTCAATTACAAAATAAAAGTTTTCTTTTCTCAAGAAAACATTTCCAGATATTTTTTTCATCAATGTACCAACTGCTTGCTTCGACAATTGTAATCTCTTTATCTAGTCATCCAAACCTTTCAATGAAAGAATATATTTTGAGAATGGAATGAATTGATAGCATTATGACATTAAACATTTTTTTGAAGTCATGAGATTAAAAAAATTAGAATAAATTCCTTTGTCAGATTAAAAAGAAATAATATAATTTTAAAAATATTTGATTTTTAAATCTTTGGAAAAATCTTTATGCACATATTTCAATATGTGCAGAAATTTGTATTGTTAATATTCTGTATAAATATTTTTTATATTTTTATAAAGAAATACATTTTTAATGTGAAAATATTTTGTATTCAATCTATTCTCAAATTCCTTCTGAACAAACAGTCAGAGTAAATAAATTCTTTAAGATGGATGTGTAACAATATTAGATATAATTTTCTCAATATAATTTTTTAAAATATTTTTTGTTATCTGGCAAAATAATTCTGTCTGATTAGGTACATCAGCATAGTTTATCGCATATATTGCACATTTAAAATATTTTGTTATATATTAGGTTGTACCATAAGAAATTGCTGTTTTTATTAATCAAAATAAAAATACCGTATTTTGGAAAGAACAAATTTTATTCCAACAAAATATGCATCGTTAGGCTTAGGATTTGTGACTATATAAATTCATTTAAAAAATTTAAATTTTGAGGAAATGTATTCACCATTATCAAACAGTCCTTTCAGAGTTCTCTTTAAGAATCGTATTAATATTTCTATTTGTTTGAGCTGTATTACGTTGTAATTTCAAATCCATATAAAAAATATTTATAATTCTTTTTCATCTTACATTGACTATTTTTAAAAAATTGTCTTATTTCTATGAAGAAGATAAAAAAACAATTCAATGTGATTAAAGAAAATTATAAAGTCTGATATTGTGTTGCAAGCTATGAATATCATAATTGAAACGTTTTATTTCAATTTCAAATTAATTGAATATCAACAATTTTATGTAGTACAACCCAATCCTTTTATTTCTGATACTGTCGTAGTCTTTCAATGACAGAAAGTTGTAAAACTTTTTATTAGATATATCTTAAAGCTAAAGCATTGCGTTAACAAAGAAAGACTTATCTAGCAGTTACTTTTTGTTAAATAATTTATATATGGAACATGTAAGTTTAGCAGAGAACCTTTTCCATTTTTGATATCTTTATTAAAAAAAATATACAAAATAATTCATAGTTTACGATTTCCTTTTGTAATTATATTACATATCGTGTGTACTTTAATCCTTTAGCTACGAATGGCCACAGAGCATATTCTGCATATTCACCGAGTATTAAAGCTATTCCTACATACGAACGGCCACTGTAAGGGTCATAACACACAAGAAAATTTTAGGCAGTAAAACGTAAGCAGTAAACGAATTGGCCAATCACGGTAGAAACTGTAAGGTCTAACGTAAGTAGTAGCAAATCCACAACATTTCCTAATTGTTTATGTTTTATTGCTTAAATTTGTTGTGTACCATAACCCTAATGCACAACAGATACGTATCTGTCGTGAGCAAAGTTAAAATGAGAATATTTTCCAAGTAAGTACGCTAAAAAAACATGTCTCAAAGATTCTTTAAAACATCCTATCTCAAGAATATCTCTTAGATACGTGTGTCTAAGACATCTAATAGATATTGAGATATCTTAAAGATTTCTTTAAAAAAATGATATGTTCCAAAATATATGATAGTATTAAAAACCTAAGTGTGCACTATGGATTTTTTAGTACTGTCAATACATTTCGGAATACACTGTACTAGTGTTGTTTGGATTACAAAACAATATCTATTTGTCTATACAGAATAAGTAAAAAAAAATTATTGTAAGATAATTTTAGAATCTGTCACATTATTACAAAGTAATGAATTTAAATATTTTATCTGTAGCAAAGCAAAAAAAACTTGTGATTTTTTCGTATGACGATAGCATTTCCTCGATTAGTGCTCTGCTGTAGCAAAAGGGTTAATTTTCTAGATTATTTGGGCATTAAAATCTTAGTTTATCAAAATGTGGTATAATTTTAATCAGAAAAGTTTTATGCGAAGAATACTGTATTGCTTTAAGTCTATAAATATAAATTAACAAATTTTACGTCTAAGTCAGTCGTCAACTATTTTTTTTTTCATAAGAAAAAAATTCACGAATAAATCTCGCATTTCTCATATAAAGAACATATGTGTATCACAATAATATATTCTTTATATATAAAATGTTGTATTTATATGACGACTTTACTTAAACTATATCACTGTTTTCTCTTCAGAAATCAAGACATGTCGTGTGTCATGGTCATTGACAATACAGCAACAAGTAAAACAATTTGAGTAGAAGAATAGTAACCAAGGGGAAGTGTAATTGCACACGTAAAATAGGCCGAATGCGAATTCCAGTTACCCATTCGATATATGTTTAAGAGGACCGAGACTTAATATGGAGGTAGCACCAAGCGCACCCAGATTGCAGCTGCTTGTATTTCTCGCACCGTCTATTGTGATTATCGGTAAGCCGAAGTAACCACCGGTTTGAGCACTTAACTGCGACAAGGGTATGTAATTTTGAATGCCCAAGTTCGCCAAACGGTTTAAGACATGTGGCGACTTTAAATCCACGACCGGCAAAGCCAATTCCGTGCCTCCGTTTTGTGCCACGGTATCAACTTCCTTATGGTAAGTCTGTTTGTGCGTTGTTAACGCCTGAACTGTGGGATATTGAGCTGGACAAAGGTTACACCTTAAAAAGAAAGGGATCGATCAGTTCTATTCTCATATGTGTTACTATTTAAAGGAAAATAAAATCCGAGTGAGGTAATTATAACTTACCTGTGAAGCAATTTGCTGGTCGTTCGATGAGTTGCCATATGCTGCGTTAACATATCTTGATTTTGAAAATTCTTATCACATACCTGACACGTTAATAATGCTCTAGAAAAGATAAATATTGTGTCTTATTGTGTTTCATAATCGTTGATTAGTAAATCTAATGGCATAATTATGTAAGAACAAAATACAAGCGATGACATAGACAATTCTCACCTCGGCGGTCGACCACGTCTAACTACTGGCATCTGCGGTGGAGTATCCTGTGTAAGATCCACTGTTGGTGGTCTTGGAGGTCGCTCGACTTGGTCATTGATTGGCGATTTGTTTTGCTTGTTTTGTGGAACAGCAAACTGCCCTTCTTGCTGTTTTCTTTGTGAACTAGTTGGTATGATAGAAATAGCAGAATTCAGATTGAGCGCTGTAACATTTAAAGGCTGCTGTGAAGGTGATGGCCTCTGCTGCTGCTGGGAAGGTATTTGCTGTTTGTTTTGTTCACTTGTCTTATTTTTATTTGCAGCTGGAGTAACGGTTATACCTCGAGCTGCGAGGACATTCGCCACCGCCTTGGCATCGGATTTCTTTCCTCCCGGATTCGACGTGTTCTGGACTTGAGCTGGGATGGAACCTTCAGATTAGTAAAAGACAATGCTATTTTACTGTAATGCACCCCTTCTGCGAATATAGTAATATAACAATTCTCTTTGAAAGACCCATATTTTTATATACAACTGCAGCATACATGTGCAACAAAATAAAATTAACGGAAAGTAAATAGCGGACAAAGCATTATCTCACTGAAATAAATATTCAAAATTAGGTTCAGAGTAAGAGATTGGTTTATATATTTAGATACAGTGAGGAACTAAGGGTAAGAACCAATCATATCAAAGCTTACAATAGTTGCAATGCTGTTTTTTCTACTAAACGCAGTCATTGCAAAAACAAATTATACTTATTTTGTTTGTATAAAAGCAACTGAAAAACTTATTAGACGAAATCATAGAAACCAAATTTCATAGAAGAGGCACTTTACACAGGCGCATAAAAAAATGTAAGCAGTAAGAAAACTTAAAACGATTGATTTCAATCGAGTATTTTGCTGGTATGTTATAAACCTACCAGGTTGCCGAACACTTAAAGTGATTGAATCTGTGAGATGTATCGTAGAATCATTTCTATTAGTTTGTTGCGTGGTAGCTCCTTGAACATTTTGAATAACAGGTAGTCCGTCATTTCTCTTCTGTTGAGCTATGACATGGCAGTCTGCATCTTCATTTCTATCAGGTAATAGAACATCCATTCGCCTCTGTTTTGCAGAAGCGTTATTTTGTTGCTGTAGAGGTTGTTGCAAAGGCCTTTTCATGCGCTGCCGAGGAACTGGACCGGTTTGTGGTAACCTCGGTACCCTGAAAGTTAAAGATACTATCTAATGAAAATGCTCGCGTCTGTATGCAAGATCTACGCTTACCTGCTGTTTTGAACAACAGATGTCGACGGATACCGTCCCCGTGGAACTTGTTGGGGTATTTGGGGATGCATTTGCGGAGGAGGAGCAGGTATTTGAGGATATGGAGGATATTGATACAAATGCGTCATATGGGGTGGATAATGTATTCCTTGTGGTCCAGGTACTCTATACAATGGTGGTCGTCCTGGTGGTTGTACAAAATAATTTGGTGCAGGTATCATTGTGTTGGCTCCTGGAGGAAGACTAGGGGGCATTTGCGTCTGTGGAAGAGGCATACGCTGCACTTGCTGGGCCAGTTGCTGTACAGGTGGTGGTAGTTGTTCAAAGTTTACCGGCGGTATTTGCATTTGTTGGCCAGTAGCACCGCCTGTTGCCGCTGCTGCCACCGCTGCATTAAATGTCGGTGAATGCGTCTGATGTGGCGACGTTAAGGGCGAAGTCCTACTGAGTTGATGCGAACCATTCGTTGATGATACCTCTACAGATGGGACAGAAATTGCATGAGGCGAATGTGTGGGTTGGCCCAAATGTGATGTATTTGTGTTCGACGACAAATGATGAGGCGATAGTTGGCTCACGTTCGGCGAGAGTGGGGTACCATGTACCTGTGCCCGATGTATCGATACCTCCACCATAGAGTGGAAGATGAGATTGGTGCATTCCGGTATATTACACTGATAATGACCGGCTTTACTACGGTGTTCGTCTAGGTGGGTGATGTCTTTGAACTTTTCATTACAAATACGACACGTGTTGACAGTCTCCGCCAATTTCTCAAGGGGCACGTACTCTGCCGTTTCACTAGATGACATATTGTTTGACAACGACACCTCATTTGGATTGCGCCTCTGATGTTCAATGAGAAAGCTTTGCAAAATCGATCCGGCATTATCCATGTTAGCATCGCTACAAGTATCCCCCTGTTGTTCACTATCTTCCTTATTGAAGTCTTCATTGCTCTTGCTTGATAAATCAGATAGTTGATTCCAGTTGAAATTTTGTGTTTGCGATGCATCAGTCGATTCTCTGTTCTTATCTTCATTATTACATACTGGAGAACGTTCGCTTGCATGATTAGAAAATGTGAAAGATTTTGGATTAATGCTGATGGAAGGATTCTGTTCAAGATTATGTATTATATTAGATCCACTTCTGTCATCTTCTTCTTCTACTGATGAACTGTCAATTAGTTGACTAGCCGATCTGGAACTATAAAAAAAAACTAAATTTAGATTGCATTTGGTTTGAACATTCACATATTGTAAGTTTCTTTCTTTATCAGTCATTACATGAAAAAAATATTATGACTAAAATATCTGATAGTTACAGCATAAAAATTTGTGTGACCAGAGTGAATGCGAAGGCTATCACATATTTGCACGAGTTGAAAATTTACTATTAAGAAAGCTTTACAACAATCTAAACAAAGTAAATTTCTTTTTTATTCTATCCTGACATTTTCATCTTAAATCATATATATATATATACACATTATATACATATAATAACATTTTTGTCATTCAGTCACATAGCACATAAATTTTGAAATTTATAATTTAATAATTTTAGTGTAATATAACTGATAACAGAGGAATAAATGCTCTTTCTTATTTTCTTTTTGTTTCTGTTCCTTTCTATAAGCAACTCTAAAATGATAATTTTTGAGTTATGTTATAGTAAATGAGCAACGTAATAATAATCCGATAATAATAATGTAATATTTATTAATATCCAATATTACAATCCATTAATCTACCTTGATTGTTCACCGAGTTTTTTCAAGTTTTCAATAGTTTCTCTGCATGTCGCTTCCAAAGCGTCTGTTTCCTCATGATCTTCAGATTCTGAAAGCCTTTTTTCAGAACTGTCACAGTTATCGATATTTGGTGTAGTATCATCAACATTTTGATCATCCTTCTCAGATGGATTTGCCATATCACTCCCTACATCAGAGTCGCTCTCATTGATATCTGTGGACGGTCTTTCATTGTCTTCCAGAGGATTTTGATGATCGGTGTCCAACTTGACGTTGTCGTAATCATCCTACAAAGAGAATACAACAGAAAATGAAAAAAAAAAAAAAATTCTTGAAACTCAACATCAAACAGTCTAAAGGAAGACTCACTTGTTGGTCCACCATCACGTTTTCAAAAGGTTCGTTGATCGAGTTCTCCGCTGCCTTATCACCTCGCGGATCATTTTCCTTAGCACCTGCCACGTCTCTCTGTTGATAGTACTTAATAACAGGATAACAGTTATTGTTCACTACGGTGAAATCTTCCGACTTCGAGGACTTCTTCAGGGTAAGCTTCAAGGATTCGGCAGCTACGTTTTGCTTCTTCAGAGTCAACTTCAACAAGCCGGTCTTCTCAGGATCCAGCCAGTACGTTTCCTTTTTCACCTTCACTACTTTCGGATTCGCTACCCTCTTGAGGACAATGCGAAGTTTTCTCAGATGAGTGTTGATGTGGACACGCAACGGTTTCTTCGAAGTGAAACGTTCACCGCAAATGTCGCAATCCAGAAGCAGGTGCTGGTCGTTTAAGTTGTCGTTCGACGAGTTGGGAGTGCCCTCGCTAACGTCTGAAACAGAACGCATGGGGTCCCGGTCACTACACCTTCCCTGACGAGAAGGTTACATCTTCCCGTGTCGTGTTCGCGCCTGTATATCTCATTACACCGCGTGCACACACATCGTTCGCGCTCACGTACGTCGAAAGTTTGTTTGTGCGCAGAAGTTACATCGTTTCTGCGGGGAGGTAGGGAGAGAAAGAGTGAGAGAGAAAGAGAGATGAACGCAGGAAGAAACAGAAGAGCTAGAGAGAGAAAGAAAGAGTGGATTCGGGTAACAAACGTACCCGAGATAGCACGCCACTAAAGGTAGACCCTTAAATGATCGCTCCGTCCATAAAACGTCGATGAGCCACTTGTGATTTACCGCGCTTTCCTTCGGCGACGTTAACTAAAACCACTCATTCCTTCGCCGAGGTTCTACCTCGACTTGACGCGGTTATGCGCGAGCGCGCGTTTCACGCAGTGCGTCTTACGCAGAACGTGGGGGAGATACGCTTCACATAGATTATGTATATACCGGTTGCATACGTATATGTGTATTTATTTACATGAGAGGCGCGTAAACAAATCGACGCGCGCGATCAACACGCGCGGCAGCGTTCGGCGGTACGGTACTCGCGCAAAATGGCTGACGCCGAAGAATAATTGCCACTCTCGGCCGAGAATTGAAAACACGACTCGCCAATCGATACGCGGCTAAAGCGCGCGCCGTATTGGCCGCTTTCGTATCGGCGCGCGATTTCCCGCCATCGATTGGTCCGGCCGGCGACATTTATCGCCGCACTCGACGCCGCCGCGGCGAGTTCCGAAAGCACCGTAAAAGTGTTCCTGAAACACTTGGAACACTCGAATTCCCTCGCCGACCAAGTTTTCAACCATTCAACCTGTGAATCGATCGCTCATCCCAGCTTGTCCTAAGATTCGAGAGGGAACACAGAGGAACGGAGATAAAGGAACTTCAAGTTCGTTCGAGGTACAAAAGAACGAGTTTTGCGTGTTCATTTTAAAGAAAATACAAAAAAAAAAAAACCAAGAAAGGACTTCGGGACGCGAACGTAAATACAAGTAAACAACTGAGGACCGCTCGTCACGTTGCTTCGACGTGTTTTAAGAAAATTGGGGAAGAGTGGAAAATAAGCGACGCACACTTAGGTGTTCCGTAACGCGAGAGTGTGACGAATGAGTGGCGGGTGTCTCGTTGCTCGGCAACGTCATCTTCGTCGGCGAGGTGAGCGAGAGAACCTGTTCTCTGCCGGCGAGGAGTAAAAGCGGAGTCGCGATGGAACGTGTTCGTTATGGAAATTTATTGCGCGATTATGCGCGCCCTTCTTGCCGCGTGTTTACAAATTCCTAACCTATACGGCCGACGCGAGTCTGGCTCGGTCGACGCTGAAACGACCGGCGTTTTCCCAAGTAACTTTCGCACACGTTTCCGTTCAAACGAAGGTTTATAAAAGTACGACACTAGTGCTCGTTAATATGTATAAATGCGTCGAGTCACATGCGTACAATATTTATGAAATGTTTTATCTCAGAGATGTATATATCATAAATGTATATTAAGATATTAATCTTGATTTAAAGAAATAAGAGATAAATGCGAAAGAAAAAAAAGAATGTTGCTGAAGAAGCGCTTGAATACTTATACAACGAGATCAGACGCTGTAGCTGTTGATAGTTGTAATTCATAATTATTTATTGGATCGTATCTTTCATATGCCACTTTATAACATTTAGAAGGAAGTACATGTAACACGAGATGATAATAGGAGATACATAGAATTTCTTTGTGCAAAACAATAGAAACGGGGATACATTGCTAAACCGACAGTTATAAAAGTTTATCACAAAATTATAATAGTTCGCAAAATAACACAGAGTAACATAGAGTAATACTCATGAACATTATAAAGTATAATACCATCAAAAAATCATGAAAAGAGAATGTTATCAGAAACTGAGGGAAAATAATTTTTTTTCTTTTCATAAAATAAAGAAAAATATCAAGACAATTGTAATATCCATATACACATTTATCAGCACATCTATAAAATAGATAGATATAAATTGTTTCATTACAGATTTTCATTATTAAAAAACGTAGGACGAATATTAGGAGGATTCATCTCCAGAGAAGAAGCAGAAGCAAAAGTTAAAAGTACAGCAAATATAATATATATAATACATAAAGCTTAAGACCACTTCAATGGAGAAGATAAATTTTGCAAAAAGAATAATAGTTGATATTGATAGTAACATTAATTAAAAAATTCACTATTATAGATAATTTTTATTTAAATATGAAATTTTTAATATTTAAATTAAACAATAATGAATTTTTAATATTTAAATTTTTCTAAGAATGAGTCTTTCAAAAATATATTATTCAAAATTTGACATAAGAAGATGATGTCTCATATTTATGTCAGTCTGTACAGAATTATACTTTATAGAATTAGTATTAGTCTATGTTACAACTGATTATTGTTATACAAAACACGTACCGAAATTTTGCAACAGCTCCACAGCGCCGTCCTCATACATCTTATTTTTTGCAGAAAATTTAAATTCCTGAAAATCGTGATACAATCGGATTATTCATTTTCGCAATCTGCGAATAAATAAGCAATACTCGGAGTTTTATCGAGCAGACGGGAAAATTTTTTACACAACATCCGATTACATCAAATCTGCGCAAATTTATTAAATAATCAGACACGCAGATAGTCTCGCTTTAGCGAGAGGTTTATAACGACTTGCAATTTTCCTATTTAGCTTTCTCGCAAGTAACGCGTTTGTATATTGCGGCAAACTTTATACTTACAGACATTGTTGTCAACATCGGCTTATCCTTGGGTGAACAATCTCGGACGCTATAATCGGCACGAACATCGCGTACTATCAGCGATTATTGGCCAATACTAATACGCGCGCACTATCACCGGTTGCTCTCATTGAAACCCGAAATTCCCTGATTATTCTCAATTGAGTCTCCAATTTGAGAAACGGGCGCTCTTTCGGTAGCCGCACGAGTGAGCGCGTCGGACTCATAACAAACCGGAGCACAAGAAGAAGATTGGAGAGGTGCGCGGTACTACACGCGACACCGGCGACTTGACGTTTCTTTAAAACCTTCCGAATCGGTAAACGTAACAATGTTCAACGGTAGGTAAAGTCAATTAATTACGCGCGCTTTCTTGGCGCATTGAGCGGGAGACCGGAGGGTGAGAGAAGAATCGGCCTCTCTCATTTCGTCGCACGGACCGCAGCCGCGCCGCAGCTGCGGATCAACATAAAAAAAAGTGGTCGCTCTTTCTTGCCTAGATGCCAGTCACGCGAATATGATACTCCCGCGCTTTTGCTCGTGAGTAATTTTCTCTTACACATGATTACGACATGACGCGACGGTATCATGACACGATCACTTCTGTGGTCGTCCGTGCATACGGCACTACTACACTCGTTTCGCTTCAAACGGGATTCAGTGACGTGATGTGCATTCCCCGACGGCAGCCACGGCTATGATCCGTCGCCCTGTTCGCGTCCAGTCTGAAGTTTATTATTAGTACCGAGGTACCGATATGGGGGGGTAGTAGCAAAAGATGTAGGTGACGTCGATCGCGCACGAGCGGCAGGATAATTAACTCTTGTATGAATTGTTGAGGACGAGTTCAGAGTTTTCAGATACGTCGTTTTGTAAAGACGCGCGCGCGCGCGCGCTCGTGAGGTAGCGTGCGCCGTTTGCCGTTCCAGACGGCGGGATTATTACTCTCCCTCCCCCTTCTATCTCCCACCATCCAATCTTCCTCCCAACCCCCTTCTCTCTTTCTCTTGTTCTCTTGCTGCTCTCTCCTCTCCCCAACCCTCCTTCCTACCTGCCCTTGCCGCGTCTCTCGTTCGCCGGGGGGTTCACTCTTGTTATGCTTATACATACATATGCGTGGTGTATACTTACGCACGTATGTGACGCATGAGTGTTCAGATCCTTTGCGAGGAACCCAGCAAATATAAAAAGTATTATTTCGACGTGACGCGCAGCCAGCCAGGCAGTCCAAGGCAAACGGACGGACGGACAATAACAAATAGAAGGAGATGATGTTAAGAAAGAGAAGAGTGACACGAAAAGGAAGAAAGCGGTTGTGGTGGGAGCACGAATGAAAATTAAGTTAACCTAACGTGTACTCAAGTACGGGTGGGGAACCAATGAGAGACGGCGAACGTTCGTAACCACAACCTGTTAAACTATTCTGTGCCAGTCGTCCCCTTTCTGCGCGTACCCGCTTTTCCTACCATTCTCCCCTCCCTCCGTCTTCGCTGCCCTCTTCTACCAAGTTTCCTCTTATCCTACCCCTCGCCCCCCCGGTTTCCCTCTTTCTTTCTCGCTCGCACTCGTGCCACCAAATGCCGCGGCTTTCAACTGAATCCCTCATTCCGTGCAATTCCCCAGCAAAACCGTCAACGCCAACTGTCCAATTGCCGTCTGCCATCCATTGTACTTAAAAGCACCGCTGACGATTTACATCCATAATTTCGCGATTGTTCTTCTGGTTCCGTTGGAAATTAAAACTCCACCTATTTCTTCTCCGACACGTTACCACGTAGTCCTTGTGACATTGATCCACAGTCCGTGTCGGAAGTATCAACCAGCCTATGCGACTCAAAGCTGGCAATAGACCGTCATGATGGACGCGTCGTACTTTACTCTTTGCTGTAATTAAATTTCTCGCAGTTGGTTTAATCTTGTACAAAGTATAATTTATTATCGCGTACAATATATTTCTCTTTTCAATACAATCGATTTAAGTTAACTGCTCTACTCTACTTTTTGTGAAACTTTTAATCTTATCAAAGCTAATCTTGAAGCTAATCATGATTAATTTATAACTTCGTCTCAAGTTTCCTTATTTACTTCACGATACCGATTACGATATTTGGCGTTTGAGAAGTTCATATATGCATAATATGAGTAATAAATTGCATAATATTGCAATATATATAATACAGTCGTAGAATGTATTTAATATTTGTACATATATACAGGCTGATTCATTTTAAATATATCGATTTTTCTCTCGAAATAAGTGTTCCTGAAAAAGTAAAGTTCTGAAGTAATATAAATTTACAATTTTAGGATAGTGTATTTGCATGCAAATTTTTTATAACACGTTTTTGTGAGATAACATCCAAATAAAAAGATGAACCTATATAACTTTTTCATACAATTTCCCTAGTTATTTTGTGTATAATAAAATATGGAAATTGTTAAAATCAATAATTTACGAATTTTTCATATTTTATTCCAACATATTTTAATATAAGAAATATTTCCTAATCTATTAATTTTGTAACTTCACATTTAAACTTTTATTTGTGCAGAATAATTTAATGACAAAAATTGTGTTACACAGGAAAATTATACGTTTCTATTTTATATTATAAAATATCGTCTACATTGATATTTTACAAAACATGATTTGAAAAATTGCATTATTTACTGCATTATTCGTTTAAAATTCTAAAATTTTCGTTTGGAATATTTATTTGAAAAATATTTTATTCGAAAGAAAAATTTATGTCTCATAAAAAATGAATTACCTTGTATACAAACTGAAAAGACAAGCGAACCATATTTTTTTCAAAAACTGATTTGAAGAGGGAAATATATAGTGCACAAATAGTGTAATTGCATCCTGAATAACCAGTTTAGCTTGTGGAATTCACACGAGCAAGGCGTGGCCGGTAATGGTTAGAGGTCGATGAGGACGAATATAGTAGGGGAACTTAACGGAACCTGTCGAAAACGGCCGAATCTGCCGTCTATTGATCGTAACGAACCTCGGTCCCAGACTTCGTGCAGCACAATACCTGGATTCTATTTTTAGAACGTTAGTTTTTTTCAGGGATTCGCTCGGCAAACTTCAAACAAAAACTTGGAAAATGAGTAGAATTGATTTGAACTCATTTGTATGCCACGCCCCTGAAACAGAAGAAAAGAAAAACGACGCGTTTGCATGTAAACTATTCAAAACGGAAATAAGTATATATTTTTAGAATTATAGTTATACAGCTTAAAAATAGTCTTTAATTAAATATTTTTTGCGCACTTCGTTGCGCTAATCAACCCAATAACGTCATCATTTAGAGCGAATAGAAATCTGTTAAAGAACACCTCCAGACGCAACGCTTCGCTCGTTATCTACAATTGCGCTTAATTGCATACAATAGTCATTAATCATAATACTTGTTCGCTCATTTGTTTTACATTACGACATTTGTTTTACATGAAAACTCGTAGCCTGATGCTATTATCTGTTAATGCAATAATAAATATTTAAAAATTAATTAAAGCGGGGTAATCAACCAGTCAGATGTTGCTGCGATTCTGCGCTGTAAAGCTGTATGCATACAATTGGGTGGTCAAATATGCACCCGGTTGCCACTAGTATTTACATTCCGAGAAATACTTGATTATCGATCCCTCCCACCCCCCACTCTTCGCCACTTCCGTTCTACCGCTAGTAGAAACTCCATACTATGAGCAATGACTGCGTTAGTTTGGCGCAGAGAAGGTAATCCCCTTTATGGAGCAGGCAAGATTATCACGATATAGTAGCGGCGTAACTTTGGCACGAGAAGTGGGAGGAGAAAAAAGAGAGGTGGAAGAGGAGATTGCGACTGGGGGAAAGGGGTGAGAGGGAGGGAAAGGATGAAGGAAAGAGATGGAAGAAACACTTCGTACAACGTACATTGACCCACCATTTCTCTCTGTTACTTCCCCTCAAACTAATTTTACCACAGTTGCGCACAATATTTTAAGCTCGATTTCTTCTTGATGAGTTTTGTTCAAGTTACGTCCCTCGAATAAAAAGAAAGAGGGATAGAATGTGAATTCTCGATGTTTCGTTATTCATTACGAGACTGTATCTCACAATTTGTTCGAGCTTATCATAATACCATGTATAATATAGAGGTTGTAATTTGTATTCGTTATCAATATTAATGTGCAAATTTAAACATAAATTATGTATAATATTTTAAAACTCGATTACTTGAATCTGAACAAACTTATTAAAAATAAATTAAACTTTTTTGTTACTATAGAAGAAAATATGAATAAAATGTATGTAGTGAAATGAAAAAATCTTTCATTCTACACATACACTGTTACAAACTCTATGTCTGCTTTGTAAGGGAATGTATTATAAAAAATAAAAATATTCAATGAATATTAATAGCCTGCTGCAAAAGTAGAATAATATGACCCTTGCAACTTAGTCGTATGAATTATATCAAACATTTGCATTCAATATTTAAATATGCGATATAATATATTGTATTCCAGTTTCTGAATAATCACGCGAGGTAACGCTGTATACAGCATAATAACGAAATATATAGCTGTATATGTAGGTACATGTTGGTTTGTATAGCCAACGGCAATAACCGAGTACAAGCTAACATTACTCAACTCCAACGTAGGTTAATGCGCCTGCAGAACGGCGCAATAAAAATAATAGCTCTTCCCCTCTTCCATTCCGCCACTCCTCCTGCTGCGAAGGGCAGAGGAGAAATAGTGGAATTTTCCACGCTCGTACTGCGCTTGTGTCGCTGTTGCTGGTCAATCGGTCGCTGCTGTTGCTGGTACGCTTGCTTGTCCTCATCCTACGTGATGGAACAGCAGAAACGACCGACTCAACAGAGAGCGAATGCCTGGGAACGTAGTGGGGGAGGTGGGAGACTTACCCCACTGCCTGGAGTATCTTCATCTCCTCGCTTCCATTTCTTCGCTCCCGGGTTCTTCCTCTCTCATCCCGCATCTACCCCAGAGATCCATCTCTATCCTAGAACCTTCTACCCATTTACTGCTACCAATAAACTTGTGGATCGTTATAATGCAAACTCATAAATTCCTTTTTCTCTGTATAGGATGATGTCTTCATCTTATTTTTCTTTTATACTCTGCTTTACGGCTATGCAGGTATTATTAACATCCATTACTGATTACTGCAAAAACTATTTGTCCTTGGATTTTATGTTTTTTGAATTTTACAAATAACATTTTTTTTTTTTAAATCTAAATTTTCGAATCACATTGCATGAAAATTTTTAACGACAGCCATTATTCACGAACAGAAAAGTCTGATAAAAGTATTTCTTTTCACGTTGGATTTATATTTACAAAAGATTTACATTTCATTATAATTATATTTTCTTTTTTCCATATTTTTTTATATCTGCAAGCTCGATATATCATACGTTATTTTTTACGACGCAAAAGTAATATTGAGAGAAATATTACTCCTTCCTCAAGGCATATGAATAATTCTCTTTGATATTCCAGTTTTTTTTCTTGCATGGACGTCAAATATTATAATTACTTGAAAGGTAATTATAACATGCTAAGAGTACGCGCGCATGGTAATAGTTTATCAACAGCACGGTAATATTTTCTCATGGCGAGGTTAATGTATAACATGACCTCGTTTGTTGACCTCACTGGTTGCTAAGCACCACAGCCGTACCGGCATTACCAGAGTGGCATGGCGGAGTATGAGAAGGGGAGAGGGCTGAAGCTTTAGCGACGTTGCCAAATTGCTCACGAATGTGTACGTGATCTAACCAACTAACACGATGCAACCAACCAATCAGCAGGCCAGACGACCGTTCGATGCATTGAAAATTTCTGGTATCATGAACAGAACAGTTGGGCAATTATGTGCAGAACCAGCGAGATTAATCGCCCAATTGACAACCGTTTCCTCTCACGATAATATTTTCCTCTTTCCTTTTCCGTTCGTAAATTTTACAGATCCATTTATGTATGAAAATAATAATATAACAATTATATCAGAAAAATTTTAATATAATTTGTGAAATACACAGACAGTGTCTACAATAAAAACGCACATTAATATAGCAGCACGGCTGCAAAGTAAAGAAAAGAAAATATATTGATATACATATATTGATTTTGCTTAACAATAATAACAATAATTATTATTTTTAATTTATATGAAAATAATCTTATTGTCTCGTAACAAGTTGTTTTTCTCGTAACGAGCTGTTTTTTTATTCAAATTAAGCTCACAGATGTCATGAAGTTAAAATATCGATTGCATAATCAAGAAAAAGCATATAACAGTACCTAATATGCATTTAACTATTCCGCGATGATGCTGACTTGCTACATTCGGTCACGTTAAGTACTATTATGTAATCGGTGACCAACTTCGAGCAATTTACTATTCAAAGCTGCGAATTATTTTTAGCCTGCGTGAAGTATAGAAAGTCATGATCCAATTCTTGTTAATCTCGTTAAACGTATAAATTAAATACTTTACATTTCTCTTTCTCGATGTTGCAATAATAAACTCGTAAAATATATTTTATTTTCTCATTGGCAATAATAGATTAATAATTATAAAATATGTTATAGTTTGTTAAAAAAAAAGAGATAAAGGAACATATGTCATATTAAAAAGTACTAATAACATTTATATGCAACATATATAAGTCTAAAAAATGAATTGTTAAAAAACACTTTTAAAATATTAATAAAAAACAGATATAAGATTATTGCAAATGTAACCATATAATTGTATTTGCATTACAATTTAAATACGTGATTATAATTGTTATATGTATATTATAAGCCATATAAGAACTTGATTACTGTTGTACAATGTAATATTTATGTATAATCAAGTAATTTAAAGCTTCGTAAAACTTATTTGATTTATAATTTAAAATAAAATTTTTTATGTCACATAAATCTTATATCGTATAAAATGAAAAAAATACAGTGAAGTATAAAAACTTTATGTGCTCTTGGATCGCTTTCCCAACTTTTCATAATATATCTGCTTTTTTCTTGTTCAGTGGTACATCAGATCACAATTTCTTTAGAGAGAGCTGTTTTATAGCTGTGACTTGCCCCCTGAGAGGCTGACCTGGAATCAGTATGCCGATTCTGTAACTTTTAACGACAATGTCGGTATCGTTGCGCAGGTATATTATGGGCTTTCTACAATAAGCCATTACTTAAGCTTTAAGTAAGCCGTAAGAAATTGACCAATTATAGTCAATCTTCTCACATTCAATTAGAATTAGTCAATTTCTTACGACTTAAGACTTAAGTTTAAATGACGGCTTCTTATAGAATGTGTTATACATGGTAAAAAAGCTGCGCAACGACAATGCAATGATATCAAATTGTCGTTAAAAGACAGAATTACAGAATTGGGGTATAGAAGCATTTTGGTCTTTTCTTTTAGATATTTTTTTAGCGACATTTGGAAAAATAACCAGAGTGATTTTCTGTTTCTCTTTTCTGATAAACTTTCAACAATAAAATCGAAATATATGCGGAATCGAATCCGAAACTCATCGATTCTGACAAATAATTCGAATAGGCTCTAATAAATAAATCAATAAATTAAATTAAGTCTTTTAGAGCTGACACTAACATATATAATTGATTTAAAATTAAAAACGTGAATGGTTCGATCCTGTTTTCGATCCTCTTCAGTATAAATTAATAAATCTTATAATACAAAAATATAAATAAGGAAATCATCGATTATGAGTCAGTCGCTTTCATAATCGACCACGCGTTATTCCACATATTTGTTCCAAAAATATATAAAAAATATGTAAAAAAAAAATCATGAATTAATTTTTCTTTCAGGTAGTGTTTATTTGTTAAAAACTTGTTAAAAACAGATGCGATAAAAAATGCTGTCTACACATGTAGGGAGAAAAAAGAAGACAGTGTGCATATTATATTATAATATATTTCTATTCAATGTGTGAAGTTGATACAAATGCTGAGGCCGTATATTTTTAGATTCCGGACGTCTGGAAAAAATAAAGTTGAACAGCTTCTTAAGCCAAGTTCGAAATTTATAGGGGTGTTTGATGAAGCTTTATTTTAATCAACGAAGAATATTACAATGAAACATAAAATATAGATATATAGATTTATTTCCCTTCCCTCTTTTGTTTTGATATATTACTGCACTTTTTTCTTAATAAAAAAAATAATTAAAAATAAATTAAATTAATGATATAAAAGAGAAATAAAATGATTTCATTTACGTTGTGAAACATTAATACATAATGATCTATCAAATTTAATAATTATTAATAATTATTTATTATTAACAATAATTGTAATTAATTATTAACAATTCATCATAATTCATAATTAATAATTATTAAATATTAATTAAATATTAATTATTAAACAATGACTATTAACTAATTATTTATTCATTAATTATTAATATAAAGTATATTGCTTAATTATTTATATAAATTGCATTATTTGAGAAATGGGCGTGTCAAATATGTCGATCGATACTGAATAATTCCATTCGTATTTAAATTTTGCTACCAACATGATTTGTTTGCTCTTCTAAAACAGAATTATTCTTTATTTAATATTTTCTTCATCTCTTTTACGATTTTACTTATTTTTTGTTATTTATATTATATCTTAATTATTAAGCAATAATTAGAAAGAAGAACTAGTGAGAATCAAATGCAATTCTCAGTATGTATAAAACGATTAACACAGTTTGAACGTACATAATTTGAATGTTTCAATTTTGAATCATTCAGCAGTCTTAAAATATATGAAACAATAGCCTCACATTCTCAACCGCACGTGATAAGAACGATCCTGAAGCTGTAAGTTTAATAAGTGTCAATCACAGCCGGTTGATAAGTCTAGTGAATTATGGACTATTATAACAGGTGAAGCAAAGAATAAACGACCAACAGCGCGAATGAATAACAGTGGATAACCTATCGTGGACAATACACAAATGGTACAAAAATAAATGTAATAAGTGTAAAAAGAGGTATAATTAATAAATCAATAGACAGTCAGTAATTAAAATATTTAAAATGTCAAGAAGTCGGAAATTTAAAACGCACAAATACACTGTTAATAATATAAAAAAAAGAAGGTTATTGTTTAATATATTTTAAAATTATTGAAGATGGTTTGAAACTAAACCGAAACGTATCTTCAATTCAAATTATGTATTTAATAAATATTATGTTTTTAATAAATTGTGTTAATATCATTTTTTTATTTTACATTTTATATCGAGTAGATTTCGAAGAATGATTTGTGAAGCAATAAAGAGGACATTCGTAATTTTATACATTTAATAAAATTTGCAGTTTGCATGCTGGCGTATTCTTACATCATTCTAATATACACTATATATGAGCGTTAGATTAACTTTTGCTAAACAAAATTGTACACGAGATTGAAAATTGAAATTTGAAATTCTATTTGAATTAGCTATCATCGAAAACTTGTATTCGATGGGATCAGGAGACATGGCGCTTAGCCAAGCGTAACAACACTACCGAGGTTTCTTTTACGCGAGTCCTCGATTGATATTACACAAATTGTTATATTTTTTAACTATCTCAGTGTTTGAGATATTTTAAATAAAATGTTTAACAGAGGAATTCCAAGTAATCTACTCATTGTCAGTACAGCCTTGGAGTATACTGTAAGATATAATTTTACTGTCAGTCGATTTTTATATACCTAACTCACTTGAGGATTCTTTGTTTTACATTTGTAATATATGGGCAGCAAATGTGATATACGAGATTGTACGGAGATAATGAAATTAATAATTAGTAGTCATGGATCTGTAGAAACTAAAGAGCACATGACATTATAATTCAAGTTCTTAAATTATATATAGTTATTACGTAAAAACTATGTTGTTTATCTAATTATTACATGTTGCAACGTTTATTTTCAATTTTTTTCGTTCTGCTGTTTAAATAGAAAAATTGCAGAGTCGTACGGCAAAACGTGATGGACTTACTAGTATTTTAAAATGAGTCATTTCAAACTACTTGCATCAGGGTAAAAATAAAATTAAGTTAACTGGATTCAATATAGAATAAAACTCAATATATCTTACTCGTTATTTGTGATTGCACTATGAATTTAACAGAGCATTAATAAATCATGTGGGTTATCTGATTCGATTGTATAAATTTATTGCTCAATTTGTTCATTGTGTTACTGTTATTAAAGCAAAATGCAGAACGCTGTAATTGTCATGTAATATTTCATCATATTTATAGATATTTAGTTTATATTTTCGACACGTTTGTTTAGAACCAAAGAGAGAAAACTTTGCAAAGTAGAATCGATACGGCCCCAATCTAGGCATACTAATGTGAATATACACACATCGATTGGTTTTTTGATAGTTTTGTTATTCACGACCATGAATTTTAATGCACTACTAAACATTTACCAATCAGTTTTTAATTTTGAATTCAGCAAAAAATAAAACTTAGGTACGCTAAAAAAGTTAATTTTGAAAGTTTTTGTATTTTCTAAGGTTATACAAAAATATGTATCTTTTTGTTTTTTTAATTGCTTTATAACTTATCCAAATTCAAATTAAAGAAAGTTATTTATACATTATCAGTGCGTTCCTCGCTCTGATGAAGTAAACGGTAAGGTTTACGAAACGTTAGTATTAGCAATAGATCATAACACGGCGATAACCCGTAAACCCTTTGGCACTTCTGAATATCCGTGAAAGCCTTAAAAGTATTACTATTTATATATTCTTTTTAAAAATACGAAACGACCGGGTAAATAAGAACACAAATATGATAGAGCACGCCAATGAAGAGTCAAAGATTTTAGATGTTTCAAATAATACGATCCTATATATTCTTTGTTGAATCGAATATTTAAGATATTGTTTTTAAATTCAATACATTAGAGATCTTAAAAAAATCTTTTAAAAAGAAGTATACATCAAGTACATAAAAATAATAGTACCTCATTATTAAAAAAATTGTTTTAATGTAAATAAAAAATTAATTACTCAAAAAGATATAAATCAATCCAATTAGCCAAATATTACTGACAAATCTATAATTACAAACATTTTTAAAAATAACACATAGTATTTTTAAGTATTGACAGAATTTTATTCTATTTTTCTATAATTTTATTGTGATTTCATTAAAAATCGTATAAAACGAATTTAAAATAAAAGTAAGACATAAAAACATGTCATGTCCAATATTTCTACAAACATCTTTTTAATTTAATATTTCTTAGATTGTAAGACAGTATATTTTTAAAGCGAAAGCCGCGATTCTGTGGAATTTGATACTACTTACAACATTGCATTCTGTGAAATTTGATACTTCTTACAACATTGCATCATTGTAGCATCAGTAAAACTATACAATTTATTATTTTCATATTCTAATAATATTCATAAATTTTTAAATATTATTAAACATTAATAAGGAGGTATTAATATTCTTTTCTATTTATAAAATTTATGTACATTTTATATAAATATTATATATAATAATTTTTTAAATTCTTGATTAATTATTCTTCCAATTAATTTATGTACGTAATTCATATATTGTACAGATTGAAAGATACTACATGCTTTAATACAACTCGAAAAGCGAAAACTTCGAATAAATTTACCTATAAGCGCTTCTTTTTTTTTATTATATAACTTGATGTTGCGATGTTATCTCGCAATGTTTGATAATACTCCAATTAAAAATTACTTGTTTAAAATATTACTTTAAAATGATGTATGGTTTTTAAGCTGCTGTACACATTTTCCGTAGCCATAAGATGTACCATAGCCATAAAAATTAGCCAATTAAAAATTTAAAAAGAATAATAACTTATTTAAAGTATTCGAAGTATTTAAAGAGGATATTAAATTGACAGATGTGTCCCCTATCTATTTTATATCTTTTTATACATGTATATCACATCGATCAATAGTATACCTAAAGAATCAAAAAATTGTTAAGGGTCCGTGTACCGGGAACTCCGTAGGAAGATTACCCTCCTAGCATTTCGCAATTAGGTATAATCTCTTTTGATGATGCGAATAATAAGGATGAGAGGAAGTTTTGTCTGTATTAAATTCAATGTCATTCATGAATCTATAGATTCACGAATCTTTTACGAGTCTTTTACGAATCTATAGATTCGTGAATAACGTTGAATTTAATACAGACAAAACTTCCTCTCATCCTTATTATTCGCATCATCAAAAGAGATAAATATGTATACTATTTATACGTATAATATATAGTTTTTATTGTAACTTATATTATTTAGATTATAACGAAATTATTATAACTATGTATAAAATTCTTTATATTGAATTTTTAAAAAATAAATAGTAATCATTATGCACACATATAACATATGGCATGTGTATGAATAAACCAATTTGACATTTTCAATGATTGGGTGGCTTCTTATGTCTAATATTAGTGAGTTAGTCATTATATTTATCTAAGGGTACGGTCGAGTTGTCGTTACAAATACTTCGAAGCATTCGATTGATCAATTTTATTAATTGACCAATAAAAAAATGCTTCGAAGCATTTGTAACGGCAATTCGACCGTACACTTATATTTCGAACTACGCTGATTATTATTTATGGTTCCATTCTAAGCAAGCAGACTCGTAAGGTTCATAACGTGTTCTCGTAAAATTTGTATATAAGAATTTGTGACTAGTATTCTAATTTTATGCGTATGTATCATAAGACGTATGATTATTCGTAAATATCTATGATTTCTTGTAAATTTTATGGCTAGTAAGAAACTCTGCAAAAATATTGTATAAAGATATAAGCACTTAAAAATTCTTACAAGTCTTACAGAAGTATGTTACGAGCCTTACGATTCTGCTTAGAATTTAGGTATTAGTTTTAAAACGTAGCTTTATCAAAGGTAGAAATTTCGTTTTGTTATTAAATTAATGTACAATATATTACTAATAGTAATGAGCATCTTATTAATCTTACTTTGCTACACGAGATATTTATTACGAAAATTATTACCCTAGGGGTCGAATCTCCTCTCTATTTTCTTTCTATTTTCTAGAAAGGGCGTCAGTTAATCACCGAGACTTCTAATGAGCTTCTTGTATAAAACTTCTCTATCCTATTCATCATACTATTTATATTCAGCCGAGATATTTTTTCACAATAAATTTCACATATATATACGTGGTTTACACGATATTTGTTAGTAATATAAATTGTATATCAACTTCATAACGTCAAATAGCCTTTTATTGATTTTTAAACAAAAAAATCAGATACTAATATTTTATGATTATATAAAAATAAAGAAAAACTACATAATTTATTATTCATTACCAATTTGTCTTAAATCTTTATGCGCAAGGCATAAAAATTAAATTACGGTTTTCTCTTAACAAAATAACAACATATGTTGTTAAGAGAAAACAAAAAAAGAGTTTATAGGGATAAAAAAATCGATTTTTTAATTTTCGCTGATTATTGTAGTATGACTGTTTAAGAATAGAATGCTATTGATTTTATTACGATATTCACAAACTCTCTTGACGAAATTAGAATTGAAAATCTGAAGTAACGCAAAAAACCGATAGGTAACGGCAGTTGGGTTGGGGACAACTATTGTTACAGTGAGAAACCTTTCTTTAGAAGTATACTTATCGAAATAAGATATCCGTTCTTTGAGCTCTATTATTATAGACCTATAGCGTGTCTTCTCTATAGAGAAGACTAAACTATAGAAAACTGCGGTTCAACGCCTAACGGAGAAAACAAAGACAAACTTATTTCTCTGACTCTCTCTTGCAAACAGGGTTAGCCAATCAGTGAATTCCTGACAAAAAACGTAAAAAGTTCAATCAAAATTGAATCAGAATGTCTAGAAATTAGTACACCCCTATTCCTCGATGGTGCGCTTCAGTACGTTATAAACTTCATTGGTTTGTTGTCTGAACTAGTACACATTTTTTGTACTTAAAATGAAGTAGATATATGTATAATATTTGGAATCGAGTTTGGTAAAAGCGAGAAAGAAAGTTTTAGTATATTTCATTGGAGCAACAGGAATAGGCTAGAAACAATTGTTGGAAGAAACACAGACCGAGATAGATTTAGGCTGGTATTCGTAGTCCGATTTTATATTCAAGATCATTTTAAATCTGGTCATAAGCAGTCATAAAATTCCATCCGATTAATAAAATGACCGTAGA
This sequence comes from Mycetomoellerius zeteki, assembly GCF_001594055.1. NCBI lineage: Eukaryota > Metazoa > Arthropoda > Insecta > Hymenoptera > Formicidae > Mycetomoellerius > Mycetomoellerius zeteki. Next base: position 2,217,235 of record NW_017257203.1, read on the forward strand.
GCGCGTCTTCAGATTATACGATCTTGAACGTTAAATTGGACTGTAAATAGACATCATACTACAGTGCCGGCAGTTTTTAAAAGAGATATGCATATAGTTTCATTTAAAAAAACGTAACGTTTAGACTCTTTAAACACGTTTTCTTGAAAACATTTTTCAAAAATTTTACTAGAATTACTTAAAACAAGATAGATTAGAGAAATATTGATTAGAGATTTATAGAAGTTATTTATCATACATATTTTTATTGACTGAACCTACAATGGAATTTACAAAAAATTATCTATTGTTATAAATAATTCCGATTTTTAAGCAAAAATTCAAATTTTGCATTTATGTTGTTATCATCTTGTTATAACATTTTTCTAATAGTCTATTTTAGGTTCAATCTGTAAAGTGTGCTAAAGAAAACTAAAACAGAAAATAGTAAAATTGTTTCCTTAAAAGTCGAAATCGTGGAAAAATGCGAGATATATATTTGAAGATATTTAAAATTTCCGAGTCTATCTTCAATGATAGAAAATTCCTCTATTTTTTTCCATTTAAATAATATAAAATAAAGTTGTTAATTGTAAATTGATATAACATCATGATAAAAAAATAACATCAATAGCTTATGAACTGTCATGTACTTGTAAGAATTGATTAAATGCTTTGTTAAAATTGTAAAATGTAGTGTCATTTTTAGTTTGCTACTGGTTGAATTTAATTTTTGTGAAACAAATAAAATAATTTTCTTTCTTTTGGAACAATACGAAGTTGGGTAATTGTTGTTATTATATGTTGCATTATTATAAGCATATCCATCTATCAGAACAAATACAGTTTTTATCTCCTTTTTTTACATGTCTTACCAACAATGAGAGAGAGAGAGAGAGAGAGAGAGAGAGAGAGAGAGAAAGAGAGAGTTGAAAATTCTATTTAATTCGAACAGATGATACGGATAAAAAACAATTATCGTACCTATATTTCTATTTGTTCTATGAATATTCTCTAAGAGTTTACGAAAATAAGAACAGATTCGTATGATTCTGTTTCTTGTGCATTGAACTGCATTAATTGTTCCTTATCTTGCTGTAATATTTGAAATTTGTTCATTCGTTCTGCTCGATCAATATGAGATAATCGACTCAAAATCGTAGAAGATTCATTAGAATTTTTCATTTTAAATAAGTAAACATCTTTACAGTAGATTTTGAGATGTTATCTTATGAACCTATTTTGCTACGTATTATGTCACGTTTAATATGCAACACAAACGTAGTGTTGTGATGTTATTAATATATCTTCCAGACTTGTAACATTTTTATTTATTTTTGACAATCTCATCAAATCATAGAAATTTGGAATGAAAATTGGGAAGAGATGTAGAAGTTGAACCTAGAAGTTCTACACCTAGCAATTTCCCATTACACGAAGAGATACATATAAATTCTTCAGCTTTAAATCTGTCAAGATAGATTTTGTAAAGTGCCTGCTATAAATTTTGTCGACAAAAAATTATTGATTGATGTAGGATATCTAGCAATGATAAAACACTGGCAGAAACGTAGAAAAGTTTGTTTTATCAACAAAATATGATGATATGAAATATTGATGACAAAAAATAACCAAATTTTGATATATTTACCGTACAAATGAACAGAACCACATTTTAGAATAGAGCAGAACACACAAATAGAGCAGAATCGCACTTGATAGATACTCTATTCGGTTTCTGCTGCCAATCTGGTATCAAGTTATATATTAGCATTTTGCGAAGCACAAGCTTAAAGTAGTTGATGAATCAATTCTGCAGAACATAAACTAACATCATACTAATGTTATAATTTCTTACTCAACAATGTAACTATTATAACATATTATATCACATTTATATTGTTGAGTGAATAATTATAAATATAATATTACTGTTTGTTTCTGTTCTGCAGGATTTGCTAGTAATTTCTGATTAAAATTACTATCCATGTGCATGACCATGGTTAGATTGCTTACTGGGTCACGATTTGCCTAACGAAAAATTATTGTGTGGTCAACATACTGGGTCACAGATTTTCAAAAATTTCCAGCAACTCCGAATGTGTCGAAATTCATAGGTATCGAAAAAAAGTTCGTTGAATCCAACTGTTTCCTTTCGGAGCATGCTTCATGATCAATTGTCCGTGCTACTCAACACGACATATCCATTCGACAACAGTTCGTTTGCCTTGCGCTTGCTGCACTCGAATTATTTGCTCCTCTTTTCAACGCCTGGATATATACGTTTAGATCTCATTTCCGAGCGTGTAAAGTATCTGGGAGTGCAGATGAGAGAAACCTATATCATGTCCGCGACAATCTGACGAATCAAATTATCGACAAAGTTCTCGCACGTCGTTTTCGGATCTCGATGTCATTTTATTCCACCGAAGAGAGTAAGAGACGCTTTTTTCCGTTAATTAAATTTCAAACTTGTTTTCCTATTCCACCGTTCGATACATAGAAGGTACTTAGGCTGCGTTCCACTTAACGCTCGCAACGCTCGCGAGCATCGTTTGTCCTTGTTTAACATTTGATAAACAACAAGGATGAAATGATTCCACGAGCGTTGTGAGCGTTAAGTGAAACGCAGCCTTAATGTTTGTTGGTTAACGCTTGCGCTGAATGTATCCGAGTGCATTGTTTTGTAAACAACAACAGAGTTCGGCCAACACACGTCGATTGTCAATTAATAACGATTGACAAGTCAAAATTTTAATCACGTGTACCTTTTCACATTGAGTAAACAAAACTTTCCTGTCTTTTGTTTTTTGGCTAACAATTGTGATATTGTAATTACAAAACGTGTAATAACGTATATGAAGTAATTCGATTTTTTTGTTGTCCATAATGGCGTATTTACGTTGTCAAACGAGTTCAATTGATCTGCTTGATTGTAATATAATTAATATGAATTATTGAATCACTATGATTTGTTGAATGCATGTGTGATTGTAGATAAATAATTATGTACAGTATATAGAAAATTACAATTTTTATAAAATTACAATAGCTTGTCGCACAAAGGCAGCCTTCGCAGAGAAATGAAAATTTCTTGAATTTAATTTAAAAAAATATTCGTCTAATATGTCTATGTAAGAAAATTAAAAGTGTTTGGTTATCTATCTATTGTAGATAGCTGGATCTAAAAGAGTTGGAGATCATCGACAGCGAATGTTTACCACCAAGTCAGTAAAATATGTTTGGATCACTACGTAGCAAGTTTCAGACAGTACAAGAAGGTATATCTGCTAGGTAAAAGATTTTGTATATTTACTGCCTCTTATCATACTGTGTAAAGATGATATGGATAACATTAACGTATAATGATAGAATTTATAACTGTTCTTAAATTATGTACTTGCTTGATATGATAAAAATCATGTACTTACGATAAAAATAAACTACAAAAGATAGTATAGCAACATAGAGAGTAGCAATTTTTGCAACACCAGAATATCATAATTGTGATTTTAGTATACGTGGATTGTCGACTCCTGAGCATCCAAAGAGCAAAAAGTCAGCCAATGTAAGGAACGTAAATTATGATGCTGGAGCAGACGTTTTACATCATTTCCAACTGCAATGGAACGAGCTTCATGAGCTCGCTGAGGAAAACGCAGGAAAGGCTCAGGAAGCAGATGCGCTGATATCCTCTATTTATGATAAACTTCAACATGAATGGAACAATGTTACATGCTTAAACAATACCTTAGCTTACATTCCAAAGATTAATAATGCGATTCAAGATCTCATGGATCAAATAGGTAGTTTTTCTCTTCAGAGACAAAACATGATAAATTAAAATTCGAATAGAAACCTAATCATTCTAAAATTATTATTTATTATATCTCCAAGGAAATTTACAAGAAATGTTCGAAGAAGTTGAAGGAGCTTTGTATCGTTTGGAAGACCTAAATGAAATGTTAGATTTACAAAGTAGACAGTTGGATCACAGGTTCCAATTGGCTTTGTACAAAGAGAAGAAATTGATAGAATTAAATAATTTCAAAAGTAAGCACGTTATGCGATGAAGAGGTGCGATGAAGTTCAATCAACATTTTTTCATGATTTATATATTTCAAATTAATTTTTTTAGCAAAACTAACTAATGAGCACACAGAGAGACTCTCACAGCATGAATTAAACCTGCAAAAAAAATTGAAGGAACGACGAGAGACTTTTGAGGAAGCTTTTAAAGAAGATCTTGAAGAATACAAAACAACTGGATCCATACCAAGTATGTCTTTTACCTTTATGTATTTTCATAAAGAAAAGAAAAAGAAAATGTATGTGAGCATAAAAATAAAATTAACAATAGTTTGTAGAAATATCTGAACGAGAATATTTAAATGTAAATGTAAATCTGTAAATTATGAATAATTATACACTATGAATATTGCACGAATATATTTTATCAGATATATGTTCTTGTTTAGATATGATTGTCTTTTTCTGCATAATATATTTTTTACAAAATAATAGTTCTTTGTAGCTTTCCAATTCACATTGTGGCATATCTAAAGAATATGGAGATTTGCACTAACTGGTATAATATGCGTAAAATATTCACAATGTATAATATTCATAATATTTAAATTTACATTTCGAAAATATACTGAACCGTATTCATTTTTGTTTATCATAATTTTATTATCATTAGTTCAAAAAATATATTTTCCTTTTACAATATATATTAATAAAAATAATAGATTTCTTCTATAATAATGTTTAATTGATTTTATTTTGTTCATTCATTACAAGATAACAGTTCAGTTTCAGCGACTTCTCAATTATCATTATGTACATACATGACTAATTTATCTGTTTCAAATTTAGAGTTACCAGTCTCTGCGAAAGGCCCATCCTTGGACGAGATAGTATTAGACATTGATTCAAAGATATTTGATGAGTTTTTAGAGAATTAGAAGCAGAGAGGATTCAGATAAGTGTTGCTGCTTAACTTTTTTATTTGAAGATATAGCATATAGCATGTGCGACGAAGAATGATTTTTAACTCTGAATTTCTTACAATTAGATATTAGGGCTGTGACTCATTGTCAGACAATTTAAACTTATTAATAGAAAAAGTGTAAAAAATTAGTGAAAAATTTCTCATATGAATGCTTCCAATTTTTCAGATGCCTAAACTGACTTTTAAATTTCGCGAAATTTTGTACAGTCGCAAATGCAAGTATATTTTGTGAATTGTATTATGTATTATTTACTATTTGAATTGAAGGGAATTCAAATTTTATCCCGCAACAATTCTCTCATATGTAAATAGATGTAAGAAAAAATGTTATTTCGTTAAATTTCCTTAATTGTATCACAATTAAACAAAATAAATTGACATATATTAATTATAGATTATTTTAGAACCTATACATTTATATCTAACGAAATATGCTTAATAAAATTCATATAATTCATAATATAGGTTCATCTTTCTTTAATACTGCAGTAAATTTTTTATAGCAAGCAAATGTTGATATAAAAGCATCTGCTAAAATACTATATTTTTTAATGTAAACTTTGCTCTTTCCTCTTATCAATAAACATGATAACTTTTGCATTTTTTTATTCTGATACAGTTAAAAATAGCAGTTTATTTCTAACTGAAAAAATCTCAAATCAAAATATATTAATTCTTTGAGATAATAAATATCACTTTTAAGATTTTTATAAATTAAAACAAATTATAAATTTTATATTTTAATTGCTTAAATGTGTGTATTTTTCTTTTGTATGATGCTTTCTTTTATATTTTCATTTATAACACCTACCTGCAATAACAGGTTGCGTGTACTTGTCAATAATAACATTCTTTCATCATGACGGTGTTTTGGCAGATCGTAATGTTGAAGCGTGGATCACACAAATCAGTGTTAATTTTCAGTTCCCGTTTTATGTACAAAGCTATCACAATCACAACATCAAAATTAACTTCGCAAAACGTAGCGCCATGCAGTGGAGATTTGGAGAACCGTGACACTTGATTGCTAGGAATACTCACCGTTAGGATATCGTGTGGTGTGATGCCGGCATGATACTCTCTTTCTGAACAGTTTCGATTCGCCGAGTATTCGTTAGAAAAGTCGATTAGAAGAAAAATTCAATTTATACATAAGTCTTAATGAACTGAAATAAACACTTTTCAGGTGAGCGGTTCTTATATGATTATTACAAACACAAATTTACTTGCGCTATTTCTTGTTTTGAGGTTATCTGTGTTCCAAAATGTGCGCCGCGACGTCGCGATACTTACATAATATAAATTTTTAGCGTGAGCGAGGACCACAACGTTTGTTAACGAGCAAGCGAGCAAGATATTCGCCGGCGATGGATCCGGGCTTCTTCAAGAGAAGAAGGAAGGAGAGGTTATACGACATGATGCACAAAAGCGCTGTGAGAGTCTGTATGGGTGTCACAGCGTTTAGCACCCTCTTCCTCTTTTATAAGGTGTACGAATATTTTCGATACGTTCGACCCTTGAAAATGGTACAAAGTAAACTGGTTGAAGATGAGCTCCTGTTCGAGGGTAGGAACATAGAAGATACATCGAAAAATATGTCATAGACGGAACACCACATACTATCACACAGTCGAGATATCGTATATGTGTAAGCAATTCTTTTCATATATAACAAAAGAAATGAATACAGTGAATGATTTAATGCAGAGCAATGTATTTTCAAGAATGAATATATTTATAGTCTGTGTACATTTGAGGACTGTAAATAAACTTATGTACATAAGTCTCATATATATATATATATATACACATTAAAATTATGCTTATTGTAAATAAACTTCGTAGCTTTATTTTGTATAACAGATATAGTTTTATATACTTTATTTATTATTAATTTTATAATGACCATGTATTTTATGTGTCATATTTGGAATTACAAGTCTTCAATAATCTGTATTTCTTTTAAGGCTCGACTCTTTTGAGGTGCCAGATTGATTGTATGACATCAGAAGCAAGAAATGACATGCAATAAATTGTTATATACAGCTTTATTTTATAGTTTTTCTCTAAAAATATAATTTCGTAATCTTGAAACCTGTAAAATATACAACAGAGACATCTGTCTGATATGTCATGTAGAAGTGTAAAATAATTTCTAAAATAATAGCGGCACAGCAGTTTTTAACAGCTGAAAAATGTATCATTATTATTAAAATTGTACCATCGAGAGAGCCAAGCCTTAAATTATAGATGACAAATTACAAGAAACTACAGATTGTAGAAAAGAAAAGAAATATAAGTTATTTATGAGAAAATACACCACGACACAATTTAAATGATACTCTGCAGGAATATCCTATGATTAATTGACTCGTAATTTATTATATTTTCTTTATTTGAGAAGTTTTAATTGCAGTTACTTCAATCCCCGCTTCCCCAATATGAAATAATTTAATTTTATGCTATTGTAGAGTTTATCTCTCCATTATATAAAAAGTATATTATGAAAAATCTGGCCCTGAGAAAATTTCGCCGAAAACGGTGTTAAATTTTGGACCTTGAATTTATAGCTAAAATTTCAGTATTCATGAAACTTGTATGTCAGCCACAATTCTGACACCAATCTCAATTAGCACTAATTATAATTAAATGTTTGCCATGTATCTAAACTATAAGCTTTTTTTTAATATAAGAATCTTATAGAAAGGCATGTAAACATTTTTTAATTAATATAATATGGAAGATAATTATTCTGCGAAGCAGAATTGACAAGCTCGCATTGTTCGGTGCGATCGAACTTGAAACAAACCTTTACGGGATGCACCGAATATTTTTATTTCCATTATTTTCATAGATTCTACTTTCTATCAATAGGCATGAATAGCTTTTGGAATAATTTAGTAATGTGTGATATATAAGATGTTTTTTTGAGGAACTTAATATTGCTTCCTCTGCTAAGATTCTCTCATTACATACAAAAAAAAAACATCCACTACATTTAACGTTTGCACAAAACGCGTTGGAAATCATTGTTCATTTTAAACGTAATGAATTCTATTAAATTTGGAACATCTCGCAGCTAATTTGCACGATATCGAAATATGTATAAAATTAATATTACAGTAAGAAATATATAAAAGCAGCAATCTCTTTGCCTTGGTTAATCTCAGAATTGACTGTTGTATAAATTTGTATAATATATTTACATTCCTTCAAGAATATGCCAATATGTTGATGTATTAAAAATTATATACCGTCCATTTTTACTTTATTAAAAAGATACTACTAAATAGATACACTATTTAACACTAAAAATAGTGACAATTTCTTATTCATCATAATGTACTATTAATGACAAATAATTCTCAGAATAATTTCTCTTACACAATAGGATTAATCACTTTTTTTACTAGACAAAGAATTCGTGACAATAGAGGGATAATTCTCAGCAATTAAAATCTCGTTATAAAATTTGTACAATAAATAAATGTCTTACAATGTCTTACATCTACTATTTACACTTGTATCGGCTGAGTATACATCTTATGGTTGTTCTACAATGTCCTATTTGTTTCTTGTTTCTTGCTTTTTACCTTTTGCTTTTTTCCTCTTTGTGATCGTTTTATCGACAGTTATATTTCTTGATATGTGTTTTCTGTTTCTTCTGAAGTTCGTTAACGTTTATCTCGAGCAACAGAAAACGAAAAACGGGATAAGAAGCAAAAAGGCAAGATACAAAAAATAGCAAAAAGCAAGAAACAGGAAACAAAAAGCACATTGTAGAATAGGCTTTATATTTGAAAAAACACATAATGATAAGCAGGCAGTTTCTTTTTTCTCAATGTCAACGTAAAAGCGATCAAAAATCATCGTTCTAGTATAATAAAAAATACTACATTCTTAATGAGATAGTAACTAAAAAAACTACTCTATGTAAGTTGCATAGAAGGCAATGCATTTTGTACGTCAACTGGTAATATTTACTCTTGAGTACAAAATACAGTGTACTGAACCATCTTATATGTACATTGTATGTTCTTGCATAATGGACACAATTTGTACTCTATTCTTTGACATTTTCAGCTTTACAAAATAGTGCACTTTGAGAAAACATTCATATAAACATCAGTGTCTAGCCTGAAATACGCTATAACTGAACAATTTCCATGTATTTAATGTAATATTATCTCAAGAGTACAATTATGTTTCCATCTAAATTAGGTTTTTGTGCGTAAAATAAACGTATATTTGATAATATAATTCTAAAGGGAAAAGGATACGGCAATATCTTTAAATTCATTTAGATTATCAAACTGATTAAATATATTAAAAATTAAATTATAAATAATACGTATAGACGATACTTTTGAATAATGCACATTTTAAAGAGATTTCAAAAACCGATTTTATATTTCAGAGTTTTTCTTTAAAGGTCTATTGTTATATATTCACGAGTATCTTCCATACGTATGGTATACAAGTGTATCCTTATTTTTCATCATAAAATAAAATACAAATTAATAATTTATGCGAACTATTTCTTTTACTTTTGTTCATTACATTCAAAATAGAAAATAGATATTGCTTCATCTCTTTTTATAATTTATTTATAAAAACTGAAGTAAATTGTATAACTAAAATTATAAGACAAGCCAGAAATCGCAAACATCCAAATTTGATAAAATATACCAATATGGAAATCGTTCATACATTCAGATACTTCACGTAATTAAGACGTTTGATCCTTCCTATACATTTACATTCAATCAAATACTTGCACAAGCCCTGTAGCTCATAGGTTAGAAACGTTCTGGAAACACATTTTGGAAATCTATTGATACATAGAACGGTTATGAATTATTCGAAGGATTTAAGTTCGATTCTACGCGCATTGAATCGATTTTGGCAACAATTTTTAATGCTGGACCTAACTTTATGCTCATCGCCGACATAAGATGGTCTTCCTTCAGTAGCATAAGAGCTTGGCCATCAATTTCCTGAATAGCAAAGTCCTCTGCATAATCAGCACATCCTGGTAGACCGCGTATGAACTCGCACACTTCACCCACCTGCATGAAATACGCGTAATTTTTTACAATTTCGCTCGTGTTGAAGATATTCAAATATTTTTTAAGCGAAAAATCTTATAAAAATATCTCATTACCGTCCATTTAATCGGATTCACTTTCGGCAGTGATTCATCAATAGAGGATGTAGTAGTCGCAGATAAAGACCTCTCCTCGCCGTTTTTCTTCATCATATCATTGTCAATAGTTTTAGTTTCAGTCTCTATTTCAATCCACTGTTTCTCCGTCCCATCGCGCTCTCGTGCTTCACGTTTTTTACTGTAAATAAGACGATATATTTTTTATTAAATAGAATTTACAAAAGAAAATATTTAGAAATAAGTAATTTGGCATATCATGTTTACTATTATAAAGTATGCTCTCACCTCTTTGCACACATCGATGAGCAGAATCGCTTTTCTTTCTTTAACCTGACGTTCTGTTCGTCAATCGTATTACCGCAGCTTTCACATTTATTATCTTGATCACTGGTTCCATCATCTTCGTTCGAATAAGAACAAAGTTTCTTTTCTGTGGTAAAGATTTTATATTAGCTTGAACTTAAAATGTTACATTAATCATTTGTGAGAGTAATTTACTTACTTGGAGGTTCTTCGTGTATGTCTTTTTCTGTGATCGTATTATTCCGATTAAGGATATTAGTAGTTTCTTGACTCACCGCGAACGGTTCTGATGCTGCAACATAGATAAGAAAAATGTTGATGTTTAATATTATTCGTGAAAGTGACATTTAATGTGCCAATTAATACATATAATTGATAAACATATATAAAAGACAAGCGGCTATACCTTCCTGTATCACAAATCCTTCTATCACATGTGTAAGAACCTGCGGTTTCACCATGGCTTTAGGCGGCGCTTGTTTATTATTATTCACTATGACTGTTGCGGAGATCGGTATAATTTGTGAGTCATCGCTGACCACAACACCATTCGTAATAGCGTTCACTGTATTGGCAAGCCCTGCTAACGGGTTATTGCACTGTTTCTCATCCACTTTTGGAGCAATCGTTTCATCGTCCTTTACTGTCGTTTTACATTGATCTCCATCTGTATATAAACGAGCACAAAACCATTTATATCTTCATTCTGCATGAATTGTATCCAATAAATTTATTAATAAAATGAGATCAATACCCGTTATTTCTGACTGAAGTGGTGCCGTGATATCTTCCATAGGAATAGGTACGTCTTCTTTTTTCGTAGTTAGCTTTACGCTATCATCAGTTATTAACGGAGAATTCGTGGTAGACGGTAATATCAGAGAGCACTCAGCCTGCGAATTACGATCCGGCGACGTGATCATTATCGTCGAGTTGTTATCGTGCGTTGATTGATCCTGTGTTGCATTCACGATTGGCATCGCTTGAACCTGCGACGCACTGCTTATTAGTTGATTGCCAATAATCGTTGGATTAAGGGCCTAAAAATAGAGTATTCATTATTATTCTTGATTTTGCATTTTTATTCTATGATGTAGAGAAAAAATGTAATAAATTTTATTATCATCTTATGCAACATAAATAAATGTTCACAAGGCCAGTAATTTCCGAATAGGCATAGTAATTAATACCGGTAAAGGAAGTTGTTGCATAGTCGACATCGCAGTTTGTGGCATTGGATTCATCTGCGATGTAGCAGCGATCCCAACCCCAACTCCAACTCCGCCTACCGAGACTACCGGCATAATTGAACGATCCGCTCCTAGGACAACGCCAGGTGGTGGTTGTTGCAACGTCATATTTGCTGTATAACAAAATTTTTTTATATTATAATACTGTCAAATAGTTTCTATGTTTATACTTCATATCAATAATTCTTTATCTCGATATTGGTACCATAAATGTTCTGTGAATATTAACTTGAATAAGCGTTCTTACTCATGATAGGCTTAGTCTGTAATTGAGACGATTGCACTTGTTGATACTGTTGTTGTAATTGCTGCTGTTGCTGTTGCGTATGTTGCTTCTGTTGTATGAAGACTGGCTGTTGCTGTATCGTTGGTTGGGCTTGCTGTTGCTGCTGTTGTGGAGGTTGTATCGGCTTGCCACGGCCTTTCCCGGTAGCGTTGTTACCTTTACTCTAGATATTTAAGAAATAATGATACTGTTCTATATATATATATATACATATATATAAATTATCTATTATTTTATACCATTGTTTTTACTATTATGCTAACAGATGCATAATTATGGATTATTATTTATTGTCGTGTAGTCATCATGCAAGAGTTATAGCGTTCAAGCATCAGGGTATTGATCATGTAACTTTCCCTAGAGCAGAAAAGTGCAAATTTTTTGTATGTGTGTATATGTACATACATACATACATACATACATAAAAATTTGCATTTGTCACGTTTTCGCTTTAGAGAAAGTTACATGATCGATACTCGATATGTTGTAATACTCGAAAATTTTAATTTTGATTTACTTTTCACGTTATTTTTTTTTTTTTTATTATAGAATAATACATTTTTATATATCACATGGATTCAAGATAAAAATTAAATATGTGCGCTGATAATTAATATAGTAACCTGTGCTTGTACTGTAGCTTGTACTCCATAAACAGTTTGTGTGGAGACGGAACTGGCGGCCCGTATATTGGCAGCCAAAGACGACGGCAAGATACTCAACGGTCGCTGTATAGTTGTATTCGGTTTACCTTGTTGAGACTGCTGTTGCTGGATTTCCATCACTTTAGCAGGTTTTCCACCAGTAGCTGTTATCTGTTGTACACCTTGTATCTGTTGCTGTGTCGCGAGAGCTAACCCGAGAAAATAATAAACGCGAAACTTGCATTTATCATTATATATGAATTTTGTTCACGTATTATAGAGAAAATTAAATAAACAATTATAAACTGAAAAACATTAAATTCTTATTTTAAAAATATTTAGAAATATTAACGAATGTGGGAGACTGTAAATACTGACCATTGTGCGCCTGTATCGGCTGTGGACTTTGTATAAACATATCAGTTTGTGTGGGACCGCGAATGAATATTTGATTAGGCGCGGCAGTGAGCAGAGTCGGTTGTTGCAATCCGGTGGCCCATACTTGAGGTGCGAATTGCCAGGGCGCAAACTGCATACCACCAGTTCTTCCACCTGAAGGTGTTCCAGTGGTGCACGCTGTATACTATTTAAAATATAATATTATAGAATGTGTATAAATGCAGCTGGTAATATTTAAGAAATGCTATGCAAACATAAGATATGTTTAATGATTTACAATAAATGCTTCTTTGCTATTATATTTACCTTTTGTACTTGGTCTTGCTTATTCGTGGATTGCTGCTGTTGCTGCTGCTGTAATGAGGGTGGTGGTTGTGGAGAACCTAATACACCAAGTTGACCGAACACTAGCGTCTGTCCGGCACCGGGAGCGGATGTAGGTACTGGTAAATAGCCGGCCGGAAATCCCGGGACTTTGGTGCCACCGGCATTTGGATGAGCACCTCCTTGTCCAGGCGTGGATGTCGTAGCCAACATGTGAGGAGTGAGTTGAGCTGCAGACTGAAATGGCTTTCCAGCTGTTATTACCTGTAAAATATGCATTGTTTTTTAAAACTAGAAACGCAAATCTAATAATTATTAAATTATTAAAGAGAGAGATATAGTTCAGCGCGTATTAAGCTTTAGGCATAAATTACATCTTCAATAAAAATTAAAGAAAAGTGGACCGTACCTGAATAGAAGAGGGATTTATGCCTGCCGGATGGAGTGCTAAGTTTCCTGGCATCAATAAAGGTGCACCTTGAGTATTATACAATTGTTGTAAATGATAAGCTTGACTCTGAATCGGCTGTTGAATCACTTGGACCGCTTGTGGATGTGCAGCCATCGTAGTTATGGTGGTTGCACCTTGTTGACCAGATAATGTCATGGACACACCTCCTACTCCCTGTTGCTGCTGATGTTGCATCGATACCGCAACAGCTCCCTGCAACTTTTTTAATGACGAGAGTAAAAGATTGGGTGCATTCAGCGGACTCAACAGAGCGCTCGCTGTTATTGGTGTATTCTTTTAGATCATCCAATCATAATTTTAGATCTAGAAGAATACGTCAATAGCAGCGAACGCTCACTCAACTGTTGAGTCCGCTGAATGCAGCCATTGAGAGATATCCTCATGTGAAGGTAAAAACCGAAGAATACAAATAATGTGATAATTCAAAACATAATTAAATAAAATCAACCAAATAAAATATAAATGAAAATATCAATGTAAAATTATAGGGGAGAGCGGTCTAAATCGGACCTATTTGCAGTTTCTGCTCTCTATAAGGCGTAAATAAAGTCCGATCGTAAAATCGAAGCTGCCGTTGGAAAGATCATTTAATTCCCTTCATTTTTGCTTCGGATTATTTTGACGTATCTTTTACCTGTGTTAAACTATAATGGAAAATGTAAAAACGCTCTTTCCAGTCAACCATCGGACCATCCCCTGGTTCAGATCGAAAATTCTTATTTGTATGGATTTTTAGATAAAATTTTAAAATATTTCTCTTAGGATTGAGTAAAAACGAGCAATTTGACAGTCAAAGATAAAAATTTTTTTGGAAAAAGAAATTACTGACTGTTTTATATTATTAGAATTGAAATCAATAAAATTCAACTAATCTGAGTCTGATGACTCATATTTTACTGATTTAATTGCTTGGACCAGATCTGATCAGTCAATCACCAGTATTACAATCAGGCCTATAAGTTATTCACTGTACTGTCTGATTTGGACACGGGTCCTTTCGAACTTTGGAACAAATTTTACAATAAACCGCAAAAGTAATCACGAAATGTTTGATATTTTTTAATTCTATACTCTTTAATTATCTTAAATCAATTATTTTTCAAAATTTTAACACCCTTTAAATGATGATTTACAAGGATTATCTTTTTTAAAAAAATTTTCGCACGATGACTGAAAATACATATTTGCCTCTATTTTATGAATGTTATGACAGAGAACTATCAAACTATTATCGCATATTCGGTGTCTTATAAGGACTTTACGTTATAAATAGTACACAAATCTGCTTAACCATATTCATTTAAATTAAAAAGGTCCTATTTGGAACACGGTCCGATTTAGACCACTCTCCCCTACTGTAACTACATGTTAATGTAAAATTATTTATAAAACAGAATAAAGTACAACTTTAAAAATACAAATTAATAATTACTTGTTGCGGCATGCTGGCAGCAACCTGTGGCTGAACTTGTACTTGAGTAGGAACAACATTGTGAGTTCCGTTATTTTGCTGCTGTTGTTGTGGCTGCTGTGGCTGTTGTTGTTGTTGCTGCTGCTGCTGTTGTTGCTGCTGGACTTGTTGCTGTACCTGTTGTTGCACTTGCTGTTGAACTTGCATCTGCTGTTGCGACTGGACCTGCGACTGCATCTGCTGCTGCGGCTGAACTTGCTGCTGCTGCACCTGAGGTTGTTGCTGAACCTGTTGAGGTTGCTGCGACTGCTGTACATGCTGTTGCTGCGGCTGGACATTCTGCTGTTGTTGCTGCAGGTCATGAGTCGCGATCATCATTTGTTGCTGCTGCGCTTGTTGCGGCTGCTGTGATTGCGATTGTGGTTGTGCTTGTGATGTCGAAATTCCAATCGGTTTAACATCTGTCATGTTTCCTTATACTTTTGCGTAATTAGAATACAGACGTTCTTTTAGAAAAAGTAGCTTTCGCTGGTAGTATTCAATTGCAAATTGTTCTTTTTCTTTGCCATTTTACATCCATGCTTATTTCAATCTGCCCATCATGCCGCATCTGCAATACATAGATTAAAAGAAATAAATTTCTGGATACTCCAATCAGTTCCATTTTTTTCACGTGCATGTTCCATGCAAGACATCAAAGATATTATTTTCCTTTTAAAGTTTACTTTATCGTTGATTAAAGCGAGATTTTGTATTTATTCATAAGTAAATAAGTAGTATTTATGCTATTGGAAGAATATTTAAACTGCTTCCGCATTGTGTACGCACAGCATTATTTATTTTCATGTTCGAATGGAAATATCGCGGTGGGGTGCCTACTTCACGATCGAACTCGGGCTCGAGAGTCGAGAGATGAGCGTGAAGTAGCCATCGACGCCGCGCCATAACCTTTGTCGACACTCGACAGACGAGTACGCGTACTTGTGGACCCGAGTCGGGATTCTCGCAAGCGAGGCTACTGTACTGGTGCTCGGGAGTGAAGTGTGCCCTACGTTGCATCTTTTTTCGTCTCTCTCGACAATTACGCACGCGGAAACTTTTTCTCGGTCCAGCAAAGTAAGTCTCTCAGAAGTTATCGACGGTTCGTCGCGCTTCTCCTGATTTTCGCCGCGCAAGAGTAACGCGCGAGATCAAACACGGCGAGTCAAAGCATATATATGTTTTTGCTGATCCGCTCGATAACTCTGTCGTGTTAATGTCGTACCCGTTTGCTTTTTTCGCTCGATTGAACGTCGTTTTATCATAATAGGCTTTCATCATTGCGAGAATTAAACTGAGCGAATAGGTTATGAGGATATCGCGGCTATATATATATATATATATATATATATATATGTATGTATCCGGACCAAATAATTGTGCTATATAATTAATACGTAATTCCTATAGAGAATACATCAGTATTTCTGTGATATTGAAAGTACATTTCGTGCAGCAATAATTATTTGCTATAAATTTGTGTTGGCTACATGATAAGGATAATGCTGAGTATCTTGAAACGCTTAAACATTTTTAAACATGTGGAGACATACGACGGAAGTAGTGATTTTATCACTGTTTTCCTAGAAGAATACAGACATTGCAGAATATTATAAAAATATTAATCGCTGTTCAACGGATAAGCCTGAGTATGATTTTTATACAGTTGTCCACTTTTCATCGAATTTCATCATTTTATTCCAATATTATTGCAGTTTAAATTTGATGTTCACTTATTAACTTTTCATCCAATATTATTTTATATACAGGGTAAAATATAAACATGGGTCTGTTATAGAAATGCTTATGGCGAATTCGATTGGAAGCACTAGTGCGGACTGGTGCATATTAAACCTGTTGTACACCGATTTAATTTGAGTATAAAAATGAAATGCAAATATTTCGAATTATGAAATATATATTTTACCTAATTAATACAATAAAATGTATTAGGTATTTCACGATTTAATCAATTTCTATGTTTATTTATAAACATATGTTTACATTATTTTGTGTATGACGGCTTTAATGTGCACCAGTGTGCACTGAGTGCGTCCAGTCGAATTCGCTATTAGTTTTAGTAGGAGGAATTTTAACAATGTTATAACTTTGATTTAACAATACCATTAACATTTAATGAAACAATTAATGAAATGTGTAATAAATATTTAAACATTTTATTATAAAAATTATTCAAAATGGTCTCCTTCACATTATCTAGCATTATAGCTTTTAATCTGACATATATTGTTTACAACTTTATACGTATATACATTAAAACTCATTACAACTTTATATGCATACATTATTGTCAACTATAAAGAAAAAAGATTTGAAAAACCTTTAATAATTCAAAATTAAGCGTTTCTAGCTTAATGTTAAAAAATGTTTAAATGTTCATTATTTGTTTCATTAAATGTTTGATATTGTTATATAATAAAATTCTTTCCATCTCAAATACTAAGCGTTTCTAGATCTATGTTCATATGAGCTTTTTTTTTTAAATGTTTGGTTGATGAAAATTCTCTCTCTCTCTCCCTCCTCCCCTCTCTCTAGAATATTAAACACTTATTAATTTACTAAATAAAAGAAGGGCTATGAGCCAATTATAATGTAAAATATTTAATAATTTAAAATTCGTACATACAAACGTTTCAACACCGATCGGATCATTTTCAATGTAAAACAATATTACATAAATTATCGGAAAATTCGGTCACATTATAATGTCCAGTAAAAACGTCCAGTAAAATTATCATAAAGGTGATCTCATCTCACTTTTCACAATTCTACAATCTTAAATTGTCTTAATGATGTAAGTTAGACGCCGAGAAGAAAACACAATTAACAAAGTTATATTTAATAAAAAGTAAGCCACAATACTATGGATATAACATTTATCCACGACGATGTACAGCGACGTTATCTAACTTATTAATTTACATCCTGAACATTCCATTATTATTGGAGTATCATTGTAGTTACAGTATCATGATGGTGTAATTTTGTATCAAATTTCATTTAAATTTTATCATTTTACAGTATTATTTTATGTATTTTTTATTGCATTCCTAAAACTTAAGATTATATAATTTTACATTTAATCTCATTCTAATCTTATTATAATATTGCTGCAATATTATATAGTTTGTTTTTAAAATATTTTTTAATTTTAATTCTGTTAAAAACATATATATATATATCTATTTTGTTTCAAATGCAAGAGTTGTAAGAATGTACTGATATCTAATACATCAACACAACCAAATGTTGCAAATTTACTTTCTGTAATTTCTATCTCTTCTCTATAATAAACTACAATTATGAATCAATTGTATGTATATCATTAATGTATTATTGAAAAATAATTCTATTCTCGTAGAATAGTTCCATTAAGCATTATTTTTTATGACAAAGAAATATCTATTTTCATTCCCTTTATACAGGATGTCTAAGGCTAATGTGTCATCTAAGGACTTTAATCAGTTTTGTATCTCACTGAAAAATGAGGGAAATTATATCATTTGTCGCAAATTTTGTATTAAAAATATTTTCAACCTTAGAGATAAAAATCCGTTAAAATAAAAGTCCACATGAAATCGAATAAAGAAAAAAAAAATTTATCTACATATTTGGAAAGATGTAACAAAAATAAATTTGTTCGCTTCCTTTTCTTATGGAAAAATCAATTTTCTAATTGCTTAATTTGCTCGATGAAAAATTTTTAGACGAAAAGTGGTTCGTAACAAATCCGAGATTTCCTGCAGTGCGGAAATGGAATATTATTTCAGAGTGAAACTGGTATAAGGAATGTCGATACACGACCTTCATGTAAAAGGTATGATTTTAAACACGAGGTACCCTTTATAACGTCGAGGCTCAACGAAGAGAGATAGAGAGAGAGATAGAGAGAGAGATAGAGAGAGAAAGAGAGGGAGAGAGAGAGAGAGAAAATAGAAACGTGTCGTGATTCGAAAAAGACACCGTTAATAGTGGAAGAGGAAAGAGAGGGGAGAGAACAGTCCGACGCCGAACTCGTGCGGTAACGTAGAGCTCTGCATATCCCGTCATTCGAATAAAAACTATCCCGGGAATATCGATCCGGCGCAAACACCGACGATTCCATTTTGGCATGTGCGTGCGCGCGCGCGCGCGTGAACGAACAAAATGTCGCCCCAATCCATATATCCACCATAATTAGTGGCACGATAATAGCGATAGCGAGAGGGAGAAAAAAGGGAAGGGGGGAAAAACACAGAGATCTGTAGGAGAGCGGGAAATACGATTGAAAGGCGGATTGGCCAGACGGAGAGGGGATGGGATGAGAGAAGAAAGAGGAAAAATTGAAAGGGAGGGGAAATAGAAAGAGATAGAAAAAACCAACTGTGCCAGGGGGACGGCTGACACATGGATCTCGCCATAATGGCAATCTGTAAGGTAATAATATATACGGACAATTGCAATAACAAGAACACGCTGGAGAGCACGCGAGAAAAAGAGACGTTTTTTTTTCCTGCGACGCGTTCGCCTGAAAGTGCAATAAAACATGTAACGCTGGCGTCACACGCATGCACGTATCCGGTCGCTGCGAGTCCGTCCCTCCATGCGAATCCAAAGTGGCGGCGCGCGGACGCCGACATATTGAATTACAAAATAAAGAACACCGTTCGGAGAAGCGACGGGATGAGTGTGCGAGAGAGAAGAAGAGAGAGAAAGAGAGGAGGGGAGGAGGGAAACAGAAAGAGACAGACAAAGCAGTGTTATCGAACAGTTGCAGCGTGTCGACGGACCGTCGTCGCGGTTCGGCGAAGATCGTCGTCGGCGCGGTAATCGAACATTCCGCAAAGTAGTTGGTTCAAAAGTTATTTTCTTTTCGCGTCGAACGTACAGCACCCACGGAGGTATGGCGAAGGGGTGGATACCCTCGACGACGACGATGACGCCACCACGAGTCGACGTAGCCTCCGACATGGATGTCTCGCTCTAACTTTTATCAGGTACTCACATGGCGACTGCGCAGTCACACCTATATACACGCTCCGGCTGGTTGCGCGCGTATGTGAACGTACACGTGTGTGCGTGCACGTAGATGCGCGTGTGTATGTGCGCACCGACTCACACCACACCACCTCGCTTGTCCGTCGCAGCGCACGATGCCCAACGGCGTGTCGTTCGCTCGCGCAAAGTGTTTTCACTTTTTACGAATCACCGTTTCTCACCGCACGACGACACCCCACGAATCTCGTCGACCGACTACGAAAAAGCCCGTGATAATAGTTGTCCGCCAGCGTTGCTCACTATCGGTGATACTACTGCTACTGCCGTCGCTGCTGCTAGCTGCCTCCCTGTTCCACACAGTTCCACACGGTATAATACGACTACCTCCGAATGCCCGCGCGTCCCTGACACGACCATCCCTTCCAGTGGCCACCTTCCCGCCGCGCGTCGCGCGTCGTCCAGCGTGCCTGCTGATTGGTTCGACGAGGACAAATCCCAAAGGCATCGTCCGCGTTGAGAAAGGCGGAGCCATTGGATATGGTGGCTATAGGCGCATGCTCACTAACGGTACCACGTTCTCTCTCTCTTTCCCCCTCTCTCTTTTACGATTTTTATTTACTATACATAGTACATACCTGCAAAATGAGCACGCACACAGATTCACAAACCATTTGTTCCTGTACGTATACAGATCTAGAGTCCCTGCCATATTTCACAGCATAGCATTGGTAGAAACGTGCAAAGTTTTCCGAGTGCCCTGGTATTCCATTTTACACGTATTTTTCCAAAATTTTTTTCTCTTCTTGCCAAGAATTACTTATTAATTTTTTTCTTACTTTATACCTAATTTAAAATTTTAATTATGATGCTAATACAAATTTAGTACATTATTAATAATAATGAATAATTTGTTTGAATACATTGTTTGATTATATTACCGTTTAATCGATATTCTGTAGTTTCATTAAAAACACGTATAGTTGAAAATTGCAATCGAATATTTTGTTTATAATTTATATGGTTTTATTTGAATTTTATAACTTTTGTATCTGGTAATTCGTACATTCACATACATTCACAATAAATATATTCATTTTATATGTATTTCATATAGAATTAGTTTTTTTTTTAAAGATATAACTGATACAAAGAAACTAGCCTATTATTAAACGAATCTCTTAAATTTTTATTTCTTGTAGTGAGAAATGAGAATGCAATAAAAAATTTCCATCGATAATACATCGTTATTATTCATATTATACTGTAAACAGCTTATAATCAATTACTAATAGCTTTAATCAAGTAGAAACTTTACGTAACGACTGCATGGACAGGATTTCTAGATGAATTTTTTGTCCCACCTGTAGAAACATTTGTAATGCATGTAACATTAAGTACTTTTTATCTGAGACATCATATATAATATTATTACTGATTCAACTAAACATTGTTATATACTTATATTTACATAAACAAAAATAATTATAATTAAAATATTTAACTTATATAGTATATGATCGTAATAGCGTAAAATTAATAGTTAAACATTCGCGTATTTCTGTATTTTGTATACTGTATGTTGTTTATCATTGTGTACTTATAAATTTTCTAAATTATGAGACATCTCGGAATTTTAAACATTAAGACTTAGTTCCCCAAACCATTAAGTTTCTCCCGAGTTTTCTCTTTTTAAGAAATTTCTTATTGTGTGTTTATAACTGAACGGAAAAAACATGCAAAATGTCCAGAAAGATTTCAAATTTGACGAACAGGTTATTTGTTCATTGCCAATCTATCATACCTATACCAGTTCTACGAGTTATATTCTTTGAAATAGATGATCTTTTTCTCCTTTCTGTCCAAGACCAAAATATGCTGTATGCGAGAGAGAGAGAGAGAGAGAGAGAGAGAGAGAGAGAGAGAGAGAGAGATGTGCGTGTGTGCGTGCATGTGTATGCGAATAAAATAGGTTTTCTAACCTAACATATGTATATTGTTCCTTCCCTTTTTTTTCTTATAAAATTTTATTTGAATTACAAAATAAATTCACAAACTGATTTATTATATTAATAATCAATACATGCATGCATGTGATTTCGTTTCACATTAGTTTTTTTACTTAAATATTGCAGTTTGCAATATTTAATTTCGATACTTCAATATATACGTATAAAATACGTACTTTTGTGTTTAATTTTCTTCCAAATTGATGAAACGTATAATTATTATGGTAGTAGTTTTAAATCCAATTGCATCAAAGTGATGTGTATATGGATACATTTAACAACATTTATAATAAAATATAATATGACGTAACAAGAGTCGTATGAAGTTTAGATCTGTGGCCCCGTACGAACGCTATACGGCCCTGACGCAACTGTCTCTAAGCCGAGTTTATGCTTCCCGGCTCGAAACTCGGGACTCGCAAGCCGCACGCAATTGGCTCGTCGCGTCTTACGGGAATTTTCCACCCAATCAGTACATTCCAGTTGTTTTTTTTAACGCAACGAGCGTACGTAAGCAAAACTTGAGAAATAAAAAGCATACATCCCGCGCGTCCTTGATGCCGATGCGCGACGCGGTGTTGAGGAAAGCTCCAATTTTGATGTCGAGACCTCCAATGCCGCCATGCATAATGCATCCCGCTCCGCCCAAGGCACAGGGATCCATTCTCACATGGATCAAGGACACGAAGTGTCTCGTTATTTCGGCGATTCGGGGATTTCGGCCCTTAAAACTCATCTGCCACGTGTATCTGTATACGACGAAATAATAAATTTATCGTGTGCCGTACGCAGAAACGTTTTATTTTTAACAATCGCTGTCAAACGCAATTGAATCCTGTATGTTTAATTAATTAAGAGAATTGTCTATTAAAAATTATACGACGATTACAATGCCAGATTCAATTGTGCGACAGTGATTGTATTTCGGCAGCATTTTCTAGCTGGAATCGAAAAGAAAGAGTGGGATCACGCTAACGCGAAATACAGCGGGTTTATCATTCATTCCCCAATACCGGTCTCGGATTTCGACGCGAGGTGCGACGGTAGGACGTATCGCGCGTAGGGTAGGAAGAGTTCCTGGCTGTACCAATCCCAGTAACCAAGTCCCTGCGTTGAACGGCAGGGACGTGCGCGCGCGCGCTCACACATACGTATATGTGTGTGCCACTCGACGAGGGTCGAATCGGAGGAGATTGGTGTGAAGGAAGGGGAAGGGGAGATCACCCTATAGTCCGCGTCTATGCTATGTTGCTGAACGGAAAGAACGTATCTCGGCATCTGTAGTTTGCCGTTCGACCGTAGAGCGTGATGGCGCGCGGGTGGGAGAAGCGGCACAGCCAATGGTGTGGGTCGCGACGAGGTTGCCAGGGAAACAAGTTAATGATTCGGGCTGCCACCGGAGGAATTGGCTTGGCTTGGGTTATATGGGTACGGTCGGCGCGCGTAACGTTGTCTCATAGCCGCGCATGTGCCACACTGCCATCCTGTTCTCGCTACGGGGTGAGGGAAGGGAGAATCTCTCTCTCTCTCTCTCCCGCTCGTTCGCATCGCAGGTCGTCCGTCCCATGCTATCCCTCGATTCGTCTCGGTTACTCGATATAGCTATGGTCGATGTCCGTGAATTGGCCGCGCGTACGCTTGTGTGCGTGTCACGCTTGGCGCGTACGTACGTGAGCCCGCGCTAGTGGGCTCGCGCGTCCATGTGTTCTATCACGATTCGACCTATACATACACGCACGCTTCGTTCACGCACACGGTATATTACGTATAGGATATCGCGCGCGCGCACGGCGCTCAAGTCGTCGCGACGATTGGTTCCCTTCCTACTACTCTCGGATCTCTCTCCCGTGGTATTTTCTCCCTTCCCACCCCGAACCGC
>NW_017257203.1:2241468-2284645 GCF_001594055.1 Mycetomoellerius zeteki
CGCGGGCTCATTTCACTGCCATCGCCATCTCCTCCTTCCCATACTCGCCCGCCCCTTCCCTTTCTTCCCCTGACCTCTTTTTTCCCCACACAGTCTCCTGCTCGGTAATATACCGCCGCGTATCGTTCGGTGATGCACGATGAGGAAGGGGCAGGAGTAGGAGGGCTCCCCATCGAAAGATTCGCTGTAGATTATAATATATCCGATGTCTGCGTCCGATCGGTCCTCGAATTAACGTCGAGAAAATGGAAGCGACCACAGCGACGGGGGGGGGGAGCGAAGCGTAATTGCTGCGCGAGTGCCATGCCATGACGGATCCATTGGGGGCTGGGGCAACGACGCTCCAGGGCACCGGGCCATCCTCTTCGTCGCGGATATTCGATTTGTAATAATCTTCGCCTCGAATAAAATTACCTCTCATTATCTGCGCACTACATGCATTGTACAATAACATCGTTAATTCTTAATTTAGCATAAATAATTGCATGGAATTGTTACGCCATTTCGTTTTCTGCTGTATTGTACTGACTAAATTGAGACTTAATACAGCTTACGTGATCCTCTTGGTTTTTAATTTCAAACAGTGAGATATCTATTTGACGTTTATAGATAATTGAACGTTAAGAAAGAAATATATATCATTTAAAAATATATCATATACATAAAAGACTATATATACAATATGTATAAATACAAAAAATATATATGTATAAGACAACGTACAAGTACAAATACATATATCAATATATATACAAAAAGCATACAAATACAGAATACATATACAGAACATATTTGTGGAAGCTTCTTTTAATAGTCGGTGCATTCACGCACATTGCAATTTAGTACGAGTGATGTCATTATTATCTCCCCTCCCCCCCCCCCCCCCAACATTAACAATCCGACTCCATATAATACTTCAAGACAATCGTTGCAGCCCATATCACGCGTTCATACTGAAACTGAACATGTTCAATCTCTTCATTATAAATTCTAATTTATAATATCGGTTATTCTAAATTATTCTAAAAGATAATCTCGTTATCTTTACAAAAGAATAAAAAGCTTTTTTCCTCTTAGTATGTACATTAATATAATAATCCTTTGTAAGCATTTGTTGTAATGTAATTTGTTGTAATAATGAATTTGAATTCATATTATACATATACAGTGTCCCAGAATATTTGAGACAATGTTTGTGTGCAGATAGAACAGAATGAATTGAGTCGTTTGTCCTATATTATTTTGTAATTTTTGCAATAGATAAGGAGATATTAATTTCTAAAAATCTCTACATGATTGTGTATTCACTATAAATGCAAGCGTATGGCGAGATCTAAAGTCTGTGTTTTCTGTAGCTGGGGGACACTTTTAGAACTCAAAGTGAAATAGATACATATATATTTCATTGTTGAAAGCAAGAAGGAAAGTTCAGTTTAGTACACAAGAATAAATAACAGATATATATATATGAGAAGATATAGAAATTTGTATTCAGACCCTCCAATAAGAGTCTAGATGACAAAGTCTTTTATTTGTCCGCTATGTTTTAATAATTTTTGAGAGAGAGAGAGAGATAAATAAATAAGAAAAAGATAGAACAGAGAAATAGAAAGAAATAGTAAATGTATGTCTTTCTCTTATTTCGCAGATTTTTATTAAATATACCCTGTATAAAACAAAACTGCGGCTCGTATTCAGACTCTTACTAGACCCGGTTCCACAAATTAAAGAGATTATTTTTAATCTCGGTTCAACTTATTCCTCATCTTTTTCCAATTTTAGAATTGGATCCGAAATTAAAGTTATGGCGTTACGGTCTGACCGGATTTGCATCTGGGTTGAAATTAATGACCTTTCTTGCACTCCTATTGGTAGAGTATTTAACGTTAACAAAGCATTTTCCAACCCAGGTTGGTGCAAATCCGGTCGGGCCGAAAACGCTATTTAATCTTATGTTTGTGAAATCGGGACTTATTGTTATAGGATTTCTAAGATCGCTTAGTGCGGAGAATTTTCTTTTGCCGACTGTTGCCGCTTATAGTAATAAACAATTCTCCGCGCACCTAGCGATGGGAGTACATTATTTGGTGATAGACCGAAAGGATACACACTTATTTCTTTAAAAATTAATGTTTCATTAACTTGCAAAAATTAGTAGAAGATTTTTCGATTCAGTTTAGTACGCTGAAAAAGAAGTCTGGTTATAGCTACCAAATATTGAGTGAAATAGTTTCAATTAAATGTTGAGGTAATATAACTAAACATAATTTTATTTTTACAAATATTTACATTGTAAAAAATAAAATGTTAATTTTAACTTAAAGACGTATAGTGTACTTTCTGAGACGTGTAATAAGTATTATCGTTGATAATATCATTTGATAATACTTATTAAATATTTGTAAAGATAAAATTATGTTTAGTTATATTATTTCAACATTTAGTTGAAACTATTTCACCCAATATTTAGTAGCTATAATTAGACTTTTTTTCAGTATATCTGCACACGAGCTTCCAAATATTTTGGGACACCCTGTATACTACCAAAGTTCGAAACCGGTATATAATCTCAGCGAGGTCAATTTCCGACGATATCTATAGATTTGCGAAAAGGAATCTTATGTTACGTTTCACTTATTTGCAAAAAGCTTAAGAATCGTATATTATCGATCCTTTCATATTTTACACTATAAAAAAGGTATATAAAATTATGTGAACAAGTGTAAAAAAGTGACACAATTTATAATGAAAAAATTTTAATTGTATTATATTGTAAATCATGTAATTTTTACATTTATTATTATAATTTTACATGCTTTTTCACAATGTACAACATATGTAAATGTATTTGTCCAGCTTGTAGAAAATTTACAATCTCCTTATTTATTCCTGATAGATTTCTATTTGATGATTTAAAAATTAATTATTGATATTTTCTTGTATTCATTTGTTGACTTTTACTTTGAAGCAAAAACTTGTTTATAATTTTTTTCACTGTTTGAGGAATATAAAAGATATAAGCAGGCTAATGTATTTATATAAGTACATATGCTTTTGTAACAAAAAATATTTGGTTCACTCTAAAAGTAGCGATGTCTGTTAATATTAACATCAACACAATGAGAACAATATAATAATAATAATATAGACACCGCGTAGGTATTGAATCCACACTAATTTTTCAGATTTGATATTCATCGCTTAATGTTCGTTATTGTCCAAATATAAATATATATTTGTATATCTACATATATGTATAAAGACATTGTATCAAAGAATCAGTTCTATGTTCAAATCTTAGCTGGAGTAATATTTTTTGTAGGTTTTTGAGATACTTATTAATTATTATTAAATTGAAATCAACTTAATTTAAGATATTAATATTCTAACTTCAGTTGCATTTCAAATCCAACAAACAGAATTGGCGTGCATGCAGTTTATAAAACTGAAAAATATATTTGCAAAAATTTGCAATGAATATTATTATTTAATGAATAATATTAATTATCAAGATCTGCTTCGACTGAAACTAAGATTTTTTGTTTTTTTTTTTAAATTTATACAAATTAAAAAAAAAATTTTAACGGCAGACGTCCGTTCTTGTAGTTCAATTGTGCTATTCTTTTTCAAACATCTCAATCCTAATACCTACTTTAACGATTCCCGCTGTGCGTCTATAACAATGAATCAACGAGTCAGGCGGTTCTCCACCATTGTGTTTCCCGAATTTGAAAAATGAAGACAAGTTAAGTCGCCCGTCTCGATGTTGCTTAATGCAGACTGGTATTATCGATTGGGACACTTGAGATTTCAGTAACTGGATTAAGCTTCATCGATCCATCGCTTCTATTTTTCACCTGTCGACCACGCTAAAATTAAGTTCTTAATAATTCCCTTCCTTCATTGTTTTTCGCGGACGCGATAACCGAGATTGAACGGTTTAACGAACAAATCGCGAGTTATCGTCGCGAAGGACGTTTTGTCGCGAGACCGATTAATTATGGACGCAATTACGGAACGTCCGGGAAACGTATTCTATTAATCGAAAAATCGCGATGCGATCGAACGTGCGTGGCGCGCTCATTTATTTGCGTCAAATTGCATGCACGATATATAGGATATATTATACCTGAATGAGTGCGCCATGAAAAGAGTATGATTTACATATCGAATGTTGCAGAGAAATGTTCATGATGAAAAGCACTCGAACGGATTACTGCTAATTGCATGAATACAATTACAACGTGGAAATTAACGATACCTCTATCTGATACAAATTGGGCGAGTATGTGGAAACGATAGAAACGTATAGTGATGTACAAAGCGTATTTGTTCTTTTACTTCGATTTTTTTTGCGCACAGAGAAATCTGTTTTATTCATGCGCCTTTGACGCGCTTCTTTTTACTCGATTATCTATAATTTATCGATAGTACGAGCATGCGCGGGAATAAAAAGTCTCGTATCATTTGTATGGAAAGAATTATATTGTTTCTACAGGTAGAATTATATATATACGAAATAAAAGAGCGAAATGATATTTCTGATCCGTTGCGAAGTTCTTTCAAAGGCGCACTTTTAACAAATTAATTTTAAGAGCTACCGCGTTAATTTTTATTATTTGACTCTGTGCCATTATTTAATTTGAATAAATTAGAGCAATTCGAGTTCCACATCCCAATTTACGAAATGTCGCGACATTGATCTCGTATAAAATTGTCACAAATAAAAAGCTAAATTTGCAATCGCGGTTCGTATAATCGCGTAACGGTTATGATAAAAATAGTGTTGTGTTACAAGGCGAAAAGGAAACGTGATACGATTATTGTTTTATCAACGAAAGATTAAGAATTAAGATATTATGTTGTAAGTTAGGTCATCTGCTTGCATGTTTTAAAATTCATTGGCGAGCTTCATTGGTGAATTCGTAGAGGCACGTATTTGAGAAATTTTATCGAGATTCCCAGAAAGATGCTTTTTATCTTGTCATATTTTGTTAGTTTCAAAGTGAGTTATAATAGTAAATTATGTCAAGAATATAATAATAATAAATGAATGTTAGAATAACAATAATAAACGGTATATAATTATGATGAAAGAAAATTATATTGTTGAATTTTAATATCATCTGCATTGAGAAAAAAGAAAGTTTTTCATTCAAATATTTTCGTAATGCTTTTCCGATGGAAGGAATCTAACAGTCGCATTTTGACGCCAAGA
Source organism: Mycetomoellerius zeteki (assembly GCF_001594055.1). Classification (NCBI taxonomy): domain Eukaryota; kingdom Metazoa; phylum Arthropoda; class Insecta; order Hymenoptera; family Formicidae; genus Mycetomoellerius; species Mycetomoellerius zeteki. The sequence continues at coordinate 2,246,687 of NW_017257203.1, forward strand.
TTGTATTAATCTCATATTTATCGTTATCACTTAACTTGAAGCGATTTTACATTCTCAGAATTTTAAAATCCATGACGCAGATAAACGTCAGTCTTAAGGAAAGAATTTTAAAATTCCAAGAAAAGTTATGGGGTGACTCTTGCCAAGACCGAAAAGATTCTATATATTAACTGGAAGCTTGCAGCTTCGCGGTAAAAGATACGTGAGAGACGAGTGTCCAGCGAAGAAGTGATTGAATCACGTGGTTTTCCAAACGATAATTTGGGTGCGGTCCATTTTTGACGCTACAAATGCTTGGACGCATTGGATTGACCAATCGAAAGAAAGAATTTCATATAATAATATTAGTTGGTATCTGTAAGTATAATATATACAAAATTTTAATTATCTTTATTTTATATGCGAATCTTGTGACTGAACCCAATATTTTCGTATGTAGTGATGTATGCACAATGTAATATTGGATGTATTTAATATTAAAAATTTTTTTCGGGTAGCTTCAATTCATACTGATTGACCAATCAAAAAATGCTTCGAAGTATTTGCAGCAAGTGAATCGTAGCCTTGATTCTTATTGTTAAAATCGACGTCAGGCTCTTTGACGCGCCATTATGCAAATCGCGGGACATACGCGCGGTTTTGTATCAATTACGGATGCGACGAATTGCACTTTCTGCACGATCGCGCGCGTGAAAGGCGCACCGCATGCATGTCCGGCTATAAATAGGCACGCTAAGATAGCCACGCCTTAATCACTGTAACGCTGAGACGGATAGCGGCGTTAACCCTCTGACATTGTTGCAACAGACATTGTTTTGTAATCCGCTTTTGTACACATTCATATATTATATCATATGCAATGGGTCATCGTGACGGTGATCATGAAATGGTTTAAAATAAAGAATTGAAAAAAATTTGAATATAATTTATGGGATGTTCACTAGCAAAGGTAGATTAGCTCAGGGAGATAAGTTAAAGTAAATACGGACGGATAAAGATTTCGTTGTGGATACGGAAGGTACATGGACTTCAGTTTTGTGGAAAACTGAAAAAAAAAATTTGAGATATTATAATATCTGTCTTTGTGTAACATTAGGTATCCCTATCAGTGTTTATCTCCGTAAATCAATGGATCATAAAATACACATCAGGTAAAGGCTTTTTGTGTATTTTCTTAAATCGTTCCGATTACTTTTCGTAATCTTTCACGAAGCGATGAGATTATTTTCAAAATTGAAGCTGCCCGAAAAAAGTTTTAAATATTAAATACATCCAATATTACATTGTGCATACATCACTACATACGAAAATATTGTGTTCAGTCACAAGATTCGCATATAAAATAAAGATAATTAAAATTTGGTATATACTTATATTACAGATACCAACTAATAATATTATATTTTAGCATTATGCATTTTTTTATGATATAAATTGTAACTGATATTTATCTATTAAAACATTTAATAAAATAAAGAGTGATTCAATGTGGTAGAAAATTACTACAAAATTTTTTTTATTGATGTATTATACGTGATATATTTTAATTTTATTCAATAATTGTCAATCGATTGTTTATTGATTCGTGTTAGATTAAATATGGCGGAAATCAATATTACGTTTTAGCTATTGATATCACTATCTGTAAAATCATATAACTATATAAGCTCGTATCAGAGATACCATTTAGTTTTCATGGTTGCCTAGTTCTGTTTCAACCAATCATGAATCATGATGCAGCAGATTCGAACTTACTAAATTGTGATTGGCTAAAATAGAACCGTCAACGTGGAAATTGGCAAGACGTAGAGGCTTGAAGTCAAAGCACAGATCATTGCATAACGCATAATGCATAAAATATAAAAAAAATCAGCCAATTAATCTTTTATTTCATGAAAAGGAAGGATTTGATTCGTTTCCTTGTACGTTATGCGTTATGCACGACTCTGTGCTCCCATCTTTTTTAGACCTCAGTACAATTGTACTTATATATTTCTCCATTTTTTTATTCTTAAGATGAAAGGTACTTATAATTAAAAGAAAAACAAAACGGATGAAAAATGCAAAATTTAATTATAAAGAATAGGTTGATTGTAGTCCGAATAGTTTTTTTTAATTTTTTTATTCGATCTTGAAGGCTTTCGTCATTCTTGTAATATAGAAAAATTACCATGTCGATAATAAATACCAGAGATTCGTCGAAGTTGACAAATGGCCTGAAGATGGCAGTAGTTTCAACAGCAAATTGATTTATTGTGTTGATAAGTTATGCTGAAATCACGAAATTGCTAACATATAAGTGTATTCGGAAATGGCTGACAATACTGAAAGTTTATAATGTGCGACAGGTGAATTATAGATTTTCAGTATTGTCAGTGCCTGCGTTTCGTGCGGAACGTATCCTATATGAGCTAGAAAATGCATAGAGACAATGTAACACATATATGAAAAGTGATTTAATAAATATAGGCATTAATTTTTCAGAAGCGTCTAACATTGCATATAAGAGATCGAAATTCATCGAAAAAAATATTAATTTTTTTTTATGAATCTCAGTATACACAATTTGGGATTTGTTGGCCGTGTTTTGACACATAGGGGAACCTGGGGGGAACCTATAATGGTTATAGTTAGATTTTTTCAAGTTTTAAACATATTAAAGATAAATAAATCAACTTTGTTATATATTAAAATATTTTTTGAAGTATTTACTATAAGGAAAACTTAAGTTTTACTGCAAAAGTATAGATTAACAGGACGAAATTATTGTTTTGTGAGAGTGTGTCGTAACTTCACTATGTCATTTATGCAGGGCATAATGGGGCACCACAGAAAACTTGTCTATTTTAAAAAAATTAATATTGAACACATTATTTAAAAGTGACTTAGAACATATAATATAAGTAAAAATACATTGTTGCACTTTTAATTTTTTATTAATAATTCTATATGTGATGCTGAGTGATACATTATACAAGGTATACTGTTATTATATTGAACATAAATAAAAATGTTTAAGAAGATAACACAAATAAAATAATTCTCATCATTTTTATCTACACATACACTTGCACATGAATCATAAACTCATTTTAAACATAAAATAACACCAGGGCACCATTATGCCTCGAAGTACATAAATTTACTTTAGATAATATAAAATGTCACAGATAATCAATATATTTGTATAGATTTTACTAAAGTAACAAGAAAAGATTATATAATAAGATAAATGTACTTATGACAATAAAAAATAGAATTTTGTTATTGTTTACCTTATGCGAATATATCAAAGAATCTGTAACTCATTCGCGGACAGTAAAGCGAACACATTAAACAATTTTTAGCAATTTTCAGATAAAAATAATATGACAACTAATAACAATATATAATAAGATACATCTAACAGTAACTATTGTCTGACAATTCATTACATATTAGCATATCTGTAAAAAGATATCGAGTACATCCCGTTATACCCCAGGTTCCCCTATAAACATATGTATATTGAAACACGAGTATTACTTATGAATTTACGTGCAATGAGTAACTATAATTTGCAATTTTTATGCATTTTGAAATTTATTTAAAAAAGTATTTTAATCCGAATTTTATTGCCATGTGACTTGTAATTGTCGCTAATCTGTTTGTTTACAAATGTGCCTTTTTTGACAGACTTTTGTTTACGACAAAAACAGCGTTTCAAAATTATGAATGGCATTATACTTATTTATGGCGTTACTTACGTACAATGATAAAAGTACGTAATGAATTACACTAGTCTTTAGTAGCAAACTTTTCTAAACAAATTTTTCTTTCTTTTCTTTTGCCGATCAATTGTGTGAAGTAAGGAAAATCTTTTTGATAAATAAAGTGATATCTTTGTTTTTCTTGTATTGTAATATATTATTTTCATTTGTTTTCTACGAGAAAAATATAAGTTAAAAATTATGATTATAAAATTAGAAATATTTAATATATCTTTTGTTCTTTTTCAGGATTAATTTATCGTAGAAAACAAAATCAAGATGCGAAATGGGCTGATGGGCATTTTGCTTCAATGCAATAAGGCCATCGCAAGATGTTCCGGGAAAATCGCTGGTCGCTACTATTCGGCCGGCACCGCGAAACCCGAATTAACGTCGATCAGATACAAAACTCAACGCGGGCCCTACGCTATGGTCACGGATGCAGATGTTCGCTTTTTCGAATCGTTGCTTGGCTCCAGTCACCTCATTACGGACCCGGATGAATGCGAAAGTTACAATATCGACTTTGCAAAAACCGTTAGAGGTAAGCATGTAAAGGATAAGCGTATAAGATAAACGACAAAAAAATGTCTTTAATTATAAAAATTTGTAGGAAATACTCTCTCTAGCAGAAAAAAATTATTTTTTGTCTTAAAGGAAGCTGTCTTAAAGGAAGCTTCTTGTTGTGAAAGTAATGAATATTATAACATGTCGCTATAAATAAAATTGAAATGTGTATATTTTATGGTTTTATTAGGATAAAACAGAGAGATAATCAGAGAATTCACACATTCTATTTACGAATTTAACATTAAAATTTTATATACGTCTTCAGTAATCATATATACTTCATTGCTAAATGAATAGGGTTCTTTTTTAATAATACAATAAGAATTTGTAGAGAACCAAAAAAATATAAAATTACAATTTAAGGAATTCATATTTTATTTCTTTCTAAAATAAGGCAAATTTTCTATAGAATGCTATTTTTAGTATTTTTAGCATGTGTTTAAAATATCTTCTTTCAATTTATGTAAAAATGGAGATTAGAGAGTGCGGCCATATTTTTACAATAGTTCAAATAGAAGAAATGCATTTTAATTTTCAGAGTAAAATTCCGAAATTCTTTACATTTTTAATTCATAGTTAACATAATTGCAGGTGCAAGTCAGCTAGTGTTGAAACCGACATCCACTGAGGAAGTATCTGCAATACTAAAGTATTGCAACGAGCAACGATTAGCAGTTTGCCCCCAGAGCGGAAATACAGGTCTAGTTGGTGGTTCCAACCCAGTATTTGATGAAATTGTCATTTCCATGAAGCTCATGAATAAAATTTTGGACACAAATGAATTGACAGGTAGGTGCGATTAGTATGACATCAACTCAAATGTATCTAAATATCTTTGGAAACTCTACTAAAAAAATTAAGCGAAAACCTTCATTTACTTTACGCGCGATTATATCTAATATAAAAAAAATTTTGTTACTACATCTAAATCTTCTATTTAATTATTTATAAAGCTAAAAAGATTTAATTTAATTCATATATTCTTTGAATACAGTTTAATCTGCAGTACGCTCCTTGAATTACAAGAATTGAATTTAAACATTTTTTTTTCTTTATGATGATATGTCCTTTGAAAATATATTTTTCAAAGAATAATAGATGCGAATAATATTATGATAAGATTCCTTGAAGTTAAATAGTAAAAAAGCATCATGCACAATTATTCATTTCTTTCTTGTGGTACTATTATATTAAAAACACTTGATATTATACTGTGCTAGGTATACTGACATGCGAGGCTGGCTGTGTTTTACAAGATCTGGACAATCACTTATCTACAGTGAACCTAATGATGCCCTTAGACCTTGGGGCAAAAGGAAGCTGTTTGATAGGTGGGCAGTGTTGAATCTTATCTAGATAAAATTATCTAGATGATCATCTAGATGAAATTATGATGTCATCTTATTTTTATCTAGATAATAAAAATATTAATTATCTTTATCTGCATCTTAGATGGAAAAAAGTGTCATCTTTATCTTGAATGACATTTAGATAATTTAGTTTACATGTTACATTGCTGGAAATGTGCTGAATATTGAAATATTCGCTTTTATGTAGTTCATGTTTGCAGAAAAATTTTTAGCCTCAAGGAGAAAGTGGGTGCATCCAGTAGTAGATAGGTCTGTTCGCGTTGTTTGCACTTTTTGTATTCAGCACCTTCGCTGTCTCTCTTTTCAAGGCCAAATATATGTATATCTATCTTATTTTAAGTGCAAAAATATTTGGGGATTTCGTACGACGCGAACAGATCTTATACATATAACTACTTACTTGCATTCAAGTGATTTGAGAGTTGATTGTGTATCTTGAAATGAGGAGAAAATTACAAAAGTGAGCAAATTCACTAAATATTGACCGATTAAATTATAACTATTCTAGTGAATTTGCTCACTTTTGCAATTTTTACCTTATTTCGAGATACGCAATCGATCCTCTGTTTTTCATTTTTGCACTAGACGTGCAGAGAGTTGTAGTGCATAGAATTCTCTCTCTTTCGCCAAATATCAAACATATTATACTCATTTTAAGTTCCAAAAGTGTACACTACAGAAAAGCAAAACAAATGGCAAAATGTTATATTTTTTATTAACTGTGAGTAATAATGAAATTAAATTAAAACTAATAAGTTATAAACTCCTTTAATTGATACGACAAACAATAAAAAAATTCATACAAAAGGCTAGTAGGAGTCAACCTCTGGCTGTTAAAAATTTCGAGATATACATTTAATTAATAATACCATATGATTTCGTACGTTTCAACTCCTGTTTGAGTCATCTTCAGCGTTACAATCTTTTAATATTAAAGCAATTAATATATCGCAGTCAATGTCTTCAAAGTTCTCTCCTTTTGTATGTGACCATTGTGGATAAAAACTCAAGCTAAAATTTAAAAAAATCGTTGAAAAAAGTGAATAATATAGAGGACAACAGAAATTGTGCTCACTTCACGGAGTCAACAAGTCACATACAAAGTAATAGTAAATCACACGAGAATTGCAGAAGTTATCGCAAATTAAAATTAAAGACATTTACTGCGATATATTAATTGCTGTAATATTGTAACGCTGAAGATGACTCAAACAGGAGTCGAAATCATATATTATTATTAATTAAATGTACATCTCGAAATTTTTAATAACCAGAAGTTGACTTCTATAGTCTTTTTGTACGAATTTTTTAATTATTTGTTGTAACTGTAAGTATAAGTTTTAAAAATAAAAAAAATTATCTGGATAATTTTAGATGAATTTTCAGATAAATTTATCTAGATTATCTAGATGAATTTAATTGAATCATCTTTATCTTATCTAAGATAAATTTCCAAATTTTCATCTTATCTTTATCTAGCTAATTTTAAGATCATTTATGCACAACACTGTAGGTGGGTGTGTATCTACAAATGCTGGTGGATTGCGACTTCTCCGTTATGGCAATCTGCATGGAAATGTCTTGGGAGTCGAAGCAGTAAGAGTTGAATTTAAATACAAATTATAATTATGTAATTTAAAATAATAATAATTTTATTATTTTTCTCACAAAATAGTAATTATTGTTATTATGTTTTGTATACACATGTAAAATTTAAATTTATGACACTATTAAAGACATAAATAATATATCTATCGATTTTTGTTATATTTTGTCTTGTATAATATGCCTAAAATTTTTATAAATTAAAATTATTTCTATTTTTTTAAATTATTTATTTTTATGTTATTAATCTTGTAACCATTATTGAAAATTTAGGAAAAAACAATTTAGATTTTTTAATTTAGAAAAATTAAATTTCTCTTTTTTGTCTATTGAAATTTTTTCTATATATTGTAGTTTAATATATATAATCGAAAGTAATATTAGATAAATAATTGTCTTTCTTTATTCAGGTGAAGGCTAACGGCGACATTGTAGACGCGTTGAATGCGTTGAAGAAGAATAATACCGGTTATCACTTAAAACACCTTTTTATTGGATCTGAAGGAACTTTAGGTATTGTAACCAAAGTGTCTGTTCAATGTCCACCGTTACCGAAGGCCATAAACGTCGCATTTCTAGGTACGCTTTAATTGTAAATAAAATATAAAAATACGTTAGTATGTATTTTATAGCACAATGACTAGATTCAATATATAAATTAAATTGCAAAGCACACACAATTTGTTTCAAAACATTGCTTTATTAAGATATAAATTTTATTTAGGATTGTTAATTTTATTTTGTAGGGTTGACAAGTTTCGATAAAGTGTTGAAAACATATTATTTAGCGAAACGTCATCTAGGTGAAATTCTGTCTTCTTGTGAAATGATGGATCGATTATCTATAGATGTTTCCATTAATAATCTTGGCATGAAGAATCCGTTAACGAGCCGCGAGGATGGCCATGAGTTTTATATGATAATTGAAACTGCAGGTAGCCATTTGGTTCATGACGAAGAAAAGTTATCCTCGTTCGTGGAAAAAGCTATTAATGACGACATCATTGAAGATGGTACAATGACTAACGAATCGAAAAAGTTGGAGGTATGTGATCGACAATTTATTTACATCATATCGATCATATTCATATCTCAGGTAGAACACAGAAATTATAGTAATATCATAAAGACGTTATCATGACCTTATTTATCACTTATAAATTCATTTATAAGTTCATTTATGAATGACAAATAATATCATGATGATGTTCTATGATATCATGACTGTATTCTACCTGGAATTGTTACGGCTTAACAAGAATCCGGAGGATCTGTAGCGAGATACTCATAGCATTTACTTGTGCACACGCAAATAAAGAACACAAATTAAACACAACTAAATGCTTAATAAAATTATCAGAAATAATGAGACAATTTTAGACAATCTTATGTATTGCTACATGTCTTTATAAGATAATGACTTACACAAGATAATAACTGTCCTAAAAATGAGTTTCTTTATATTTGAGTGTCCGTAATTGATTATCTAAGCACAGTGAATTACAAATTATATTGTAGCAAGATACAGAGACGAAACGAAGATGTAACAAAAATTTACTATGAAAATTTAAAAATGGAAATTCTTCTCTACTATGCTTGATTCCTAGAAATGTAATTGAACATTTACATGTATCATATTTGGATCTTGTTGAAAGAATAATCTATATTTAAAATTTTAGGAAATATTTATCAATTCATATCCTTATAGTGAAAATTAAACTTTCAGGCCATATGGGGACTTCGAGAAAGAATTAGCGAAGGCGTCTTACGAGACGGTTACGTATTCAAGTACGATATCTCCCTACCTCTTTTATCTTTTTATAAGATCGTTGAGGTGCTTCGCAAGGAAATACGCGATTCTCGGATTGTCAGGATTAGTGGTTATGGGCATTTAGGTATAATTTTTACAAAAAGAATTCAAATGTCTTGAAATAAGTTTGATATCCGCAAATGATTTCCTTTTTTTTTGTTTTTAGGCGATGGAAACATCCATGTACAAATTTCTATACCAGAGTATTACGAGGATGTAGCCGCGCAATTGGAACCATTTATTTTTGAATACGTATCAAAATGTCAGGGTAGCATTAGTGCCGAACATGGCATTGGCTTCAAAAAAACTAAATACCTTCATTTGAGTCGAAGCTCTTCCGGGATAGAAATAATGATTTGAAGAAAATGATGGATCCTAATGGCATTCTGAATCCATATAAGGTGTTAAAATAATTTGTAAACACAAACGATGTAAATATTTTATGTGCCATTTGAATGAAGCCCATAGAAGATTAAATATAGTCGTGCAATTAGCTAAATGATTATCTTTATGAATGTTTATAAAAATGTTGAAGTACCATTGCGTGCTATTATAACAATATTTGGCGTTACATGCTGGTAAAGTTCTATATGTTTTTCTTGGCTATTATCCATCTGCCGATAAAAGCAGACAAAACGTTTCGTGACTAACGCCTCATTCGAAATAGATACAATTAGTAATAACTATGAGAAATACCAAAATCTATGTCTTTATATGAATGTTTTAAAAATTTTTGTAATTATATATATTTTTAAATATATATAATGTAAATGTACCTGATGTATGTAAAGAAGAGATTGTGAATGCTTTCCATGTTGTGTTATACTATGTTTCTTGCTGGAAAGCACTATGTAACTATACGAAGTGAACTGTAGTCAACAGAGATTTGAATGTTAAAGAAATGCAAAAATATCTCTTGTTACATACACACCCGAGAAAAAAATGGGATATATATTGGTATATTTTATATATAAGTATATATAATTGTATATATAAAATATGTCAATTTTTTTTATAATTATATAAAATTTTATATAATTACATATAATTATATGTAATTATATATGAAACATTTTTTCCCAGGCATGCATTTAATTTAGTCATGCTCTTAACATTAATTAAATTTTATACTATGGAATTTTATCTAGTAGAAAAAACGGTACAACGAAATAAATAAATTGAAATAAACTTTTAATAAAGATTTTATTTTTGGAATTGATATGTTTTTTATTCCGTTGTTCCTTTCTCTGATCAAATAGGACTGATTTTTCGATATAATAAGGTTTAATTTTATTAAAAATTTAGTATATATGTGATATATGTGTGTGTGTAGAATACAAATTTTAAGATGTGGAAAAAGTTATTAAAACCAAAATAATGAGAAACCAAATAATTAAAAATTAATCATTCGATTCTTTCATTCTAATAAGTGATAAAAATACAATAAAATATTTAAGTTTAGACACTTGTTTAGTTTTGTTAAATGTTACGATATATGTATTTAATCATTTATTATCAATTTGAGCGATCCTAGAAACAACAAGAAATCGCGCGAGATCTCTGTAATCATGCGCATGTGCGCGCGCCGCGCGATCGAACAGTCTCGAAAAGAGCGGCAAACTGAATATAAATCGGCGCACTGGTAATTGTTGCGCAGTTAGTCGCAAAGAGGAATTCATGCTCGGAGGAAGTGAGCCTTGCAGGAAAGATCTCTTATTGCGTAGTTCGACAAGTAATTTTGCAAATCGAGCATCAGACATCGAGTGTTAACGAACGAAACGAGGGATTTTTCAAAGTCGACAAGGTGCGTATTATGATTTGCCTCCCAATCATACGCATCACGCACAATCAATGATTATATTCAACAATCACGCAGATTAATTGAATTATTATACACTTTTTGCTGCTTTTATATTTAAAATTATGACGAACAAATAATAGCAGTCTTTTTATATGAAACAATGATTAAACTACGAATAAAAGAGAATTTGTTAAGATTTTTGAGCATAAGTTGTATTATTTAAGATTGTTTTTTGGATTTTAAGCTCATCAAAATTTTTTAAAATAATTATTTTAACTAAAGTACTTATTTAAATAAGTACTTTAAGTAAGTATATTATTAGATACTCTCTTTTAACAATTTCAGCTTGCACATTTATCAGTTATGTTATAATAATTTATTAAATATAATACAATTATTAATTATTATTATTATTAAATCTGTATTTACTATATATTATATTTATATAAATATTTTATTAGTATTCAATCATTGCTTTCTAAATTTTAAACTCATCGAAATTTCTTTAAATAATTATAAACACTCTTCTTCAATTTCAGTTTGTACACTTATTAAATACATTATAATCATTTATCAAATATAATAAAATTATTTATGTTCCTCTTATTATCATCATCTATATCTACAGATATTTATCATGTCGCATCTAGATTTTATTTATATTTGATTATTACCAATTACGTTTTATCTTTCACACAAAAGCTCTTCAAATTACATGTGACAAAAGTAAATCAGGTAAATAATGATCTGTTAATTCCTATTTGTTTGCAGGAAATCATGGCACTTGTATCAAGAAGCATATTCCGCAACTGGTGGGACGATATAGATCGCTATCACCATGAGATGGAGGAGCACTTTCGGAGGCTGAATCTGCACGACGATCTGTGGCGAATGCCGTCACTCCGTGACAGGTTCCGGCCGTGGCGCGACGTATTTGAAAATCTGGAAAGTGAGATAGGCGGATGGGCAACAGTCGAACACGACGCGGACAAGTATCGGATAGTGGTGGACGTACAGCAGTTCACGCCGGAGGAAGTCACCGTTCGCACCAACGACAAGTATATTACCGTTGAGGCCAAGCATCATGAGAGGAAGGATAGATACGGTTATGTATCGCGACAGTTTATACGTAGTTATTTGCTGCCGCCGAATTACGACATCGGTCACGTGAAGCCCAGCTTGTCTTCCGATGGTATTCTGACTATTACGGCACCCAAATTGGCATTACCGGCGCCGGGCGAGCGATTCGTACCTATAATACGACGAACCTATTGGCCGGCCATCAAGGCCAAGTAATGCGCTGAGGTGTTTCCGGATAACGCGAAAATTCAATGATTGAGAAATTAATCGCTAAAACAAAATATCCGAATAATTTTTTTAGAACCACGATCATCCTCAAAGTCAATAATTTGCAGAGGTGTATGCCATTGTCTGCAATAGCATTTGATCTACCAAGAAACGGACAATCAAACCTTGGCGAGAAAAAAGTTAATCATTTTAGTCTTGAATGTTTGAATTTTTAGATACCTTTGCAACGAATTTCAGACCGGTTCGCGTTGTTCGGCTTCCTCGCAAATGTCTATTATTATATGTACACAATCGATCATTACAATTATATTAATATTACAATAACACTTGCTGATACTTTTATTACGTATATACAGGGCGTCCAGAAATTTGCGAATTAAAATACTACAGCAAGACAGATATCGAAAAATTAAGTAAAAAAATGTGTACATTTTTATTTGAAGCAGTAGTTTTTGAGATATAAGGATTCAAATGGAGCCAACTACAAATTACGTCGCCCACTAGCTATCCATGAATCGTGTGATAATATTAGTAAGCGCGCATTTCAGCGTTTAATTTTGTGAAAATTTTTTCACTGCGGTATTTTAATCGATTTATAAATTTCGAGACATCCTGTATGTACGTGGTTCGAATCAAACCGGGACTTTTTTATTCTTACATTCATGAGAATAAAAGTCCCGGTTTGACTTGAATCATCCACCCCCCCCCCACACACACACACACACACACGTGCGCGCGTGTGTGTATACAGAAGAAAATAAACAATTTTTGTCTCTTACAGTTTTTCGATAAAGTTAATAGTATTTGAGTAAAAAATTATTGAAGTCCAATTTTCGACAATTTTTAGTAATTAATATCTTGTTAACTATTATGAAAATTGTAAAATGATAGAGGATTTTTCTTTTCAGTTTAGTCCATTCTGTCCCATGCGAAAGATTTTTTATTACTTTCCAAACACTGTATATAAATGTATTAACATTGCGTCTGTATGTCAGCAAGGAACGAGTCACGATCGTTATTTACGCCACAGCTTAAGATAAATAAAAAAAAACTGCAGAATTAGATTAGTATTCTATTATACTCAAAATAGACATTCACACTCGATTGCACATACGACTTTTCGAGAGCGGAAATTAATAGATCGATTACGACCGTGACTCATTCTTCGCAAATTTGGATGACTTTAATATGTAGCGTAATGAGCCATAATTAGAAAATTGTATAAAAACATGCATGTACAGTTGCATCGTGTTAATTATTTTCTCATAGCTTTAAAAGACAACAGTATGTTATGAAGTTTTACGACGCTGTTAGACTGTAGACATTACATCATTCGGGTTCGTCTCGGCGATTAGTTTCGAACGGTTCATGCCGCCGTGACTCGCTATTAAAATGTAACAACTGCTATTGCGTATGTTCTGTAAGCTTGTCGCTCTTATGTAATCATTCACTTAATTTATTCGTGTTATCGTTAGCTTGACAATTCGATTTAGAGTTTGTACTTATAGGTTGTTTATGTAACACTTCTTTTTGGCAAGGAATGTGAGTTGCATAAAATATGTATGAATGATATAGGTAAATCACTCGGTATTATAATTACTCGCGTCACAGTCAAGAAGCTAGAATTATAGGCGAGATATTATGTAATGCACTTTATATTCGTATTATCGAGTTAGACGGTTGCAATTGTGTTCAATTAAATGCATAATAATAATAAATATATATTTTTCACATTCGAACGATTAAAATGATTTTATTTTTGCGATACTTTTCGCATAGTTATTTGTAATTTTATTCGCTTTGTATTAAGCTAAATATAATATTTTGCTAATAATATTTTCTTTAATAAAGGTTAATATCAATTCAATTTTGTATTTTGCTACCATTATTATCATCAAATAATAGTCACTAAACATTAAATATACACATATATATATATAGCTTTTATAAATTTGCTTTAGTTATAATTATAATGTGTTTCTAATAATACTAAGTAATGTTTCTTTTTTAATAAAAATTTAATTCCAATATTTTTCTTAAACAAACATTTTGAATGTGTAATTTTATATAATTTTAATTAAAGTTACAATTATTATTTAATTTACATACTACAATTATAAATTTGACAAATATTTATTTTCTAATATACGTATAAGAAATATACGTATAAGTTTGATTTAAAATTAATATTTTTTTCTTAAAAACGCATTTATGCTGTTAAGTATTTAAATCTTAACGATACCACCACTTATGGCACACAAAAATCTATGCGCATAAAAAAATAAGTCGCAATAAATATTTCTTCAATTTAGCCAAATCGTTATTGAATTATCCATCGGGCATAAATTACACATCTGTGCCAAATGTGTCACAAAGTCGTGCATACATTTTTTACTTCTTTCATGTTGCAAAACTGCTATTAGACAATTCGACATTCACGATTCCATTTAGGTATAAATTGTAAGTTGAATTTCATCGCGTGATACAGGATATTTAAAAAATCAGAATATATGTACACGTATTGTACATTAAAATACATGCGCATATATCACGAGTAACGTACAATACGTGTTTACATTATAAAGGAGTCTCGAATTATTGGCCCTCTAGAATGGAGTTAAACGTTTGAACGTTCGATTGTGATCTATGAATGCTTTTCTTACGACGGTCCTCGTTCTTCCTCGCTCTCAGAGAATGGCGTTTGATCGTCTTGACTGTTCGGTGGTAGCGGTTCCTCCAAGATTGTTTCCTCTGCGGGTGTTAAACCCTGCATCCATCTAGCCTGTTCCTCGATCGCCGGAATTTTCTCATCAATCAATTTCTCCATGTTTACCTTGTCCAATTCCTCTTGTATACGTCTTTTCAACGGTCCTTCGATCGCGTCCATGATTTGATATCTAGTAAGAATAAAAAAACACAGTTAGAAAGAGAGCTTAAATAAAGAATATTTAAAAGAGAAAAAAAAAGAAAATATGTCACACAGAATCGTATTTTCCAAAATTAAATATCTGATATTTGAGTGTTTAATAAAGAAACCCAAAAGTATATAGATAGGATTAGTTTCACCGTCTCTGATTAGTTTGATTAATCAATTAAGTGTCAACCGTGATTGGTCAATTTTGCTTAACGACAAATGCAATTGGTCAGTTTCAATGGAATAATCGATTGATCAAGTTAATCAGAGTTGGTAAAATCGGTCTTTAGCCCGTTTTCCTGTACCAATGTAGATTAATTTAAATTTAATTTCGATCCAACTTATTCTTCATCTTTTTCTAGTTTTAAGAATTAGAAAGATAAAGAGTATAAGTTAAGCCTAAATTAACATTAATTCTTTAGATCCCAAATCATTCTAATTATAACATATGACCTCAAAAGAATTTTGGGGAAGCTGAAAAAACGCAAGTAAGATTATTTAACAGCAAAACAAACATTTTGAGACGTAGAGAATTTAAGCGAAACGTTCGTTAACCATTTTCCGAGATTATCAAGGATACTACGATTTTGTTTATTGCGTTAGACACGTTTCCTAATGCTCATTGTGATTAGACCCGTGTTAGAAAATCGCCGATTACGGACGTCGCCTTGAAATCGACGCGAGACGCATATTTTACAAGGCCGGGGCTATTACGTATGGTTTACCTTAAAAGGTTCGGCAGTATATTAACGCTCGCTTCTACGAGATAATCGAGCGTTCTGGCGCCGTGGAATCTCGTTTGGATGTTGCCCAACTCGAGCTCCAATTCTTCTAATGTAGCGCGTTTCCGCGTGTCCAACGGCTGAGCCAGCTTCACTTGAACCCGAAAGTATTGGACGGTGAAGGACATGGTGCCGGCACGCGACAGGAAGCCGCCGATCACGCTCACCTCCCAGTGCGTCTTACCCTCAAGTTCCTGGGTGCCGACATCCAGAAGCGCGTATACCTATATAAAGTGCCATAACGTATGTAAGTACAAATTAAATCTGCGATAAACGTCACCTACGCACGTGCAAAATCCAAAAACCGCACACTGTAACGATTTACAAATGTGGTACCTTATGTAATGTTTACGCAACGATGGTCGCAATTATGGTCGATGCAGTTGCTTTGCGTTTAGCAATTTCATCGTCGACATTTGTCTATTTTAAATTAAATTATAATCTCATCCGCGCGTCTAAATGTTATATCTTTTTGAAATAGATACTCTTTGTATGCCTATTGCAGCAATATTTTTAACTTCCCATTTGGAACTCTTCGATTGAAGATATGTTAATAGATCTCTAGATAAGTTAATTAGATCTACTAAAAAATTACACTTACAGTTCCGTTCTCCATGGTGATGGTTATATTTCCCATACGATAGAAACTGGCTAGACCGGTGATCCAGGTATGTGACGAGGTCATAGTGAATATACCGACGCTCTGGGTATAATCCTTTAACTGATATGGATCATAGCCCATCTGAGAAACCTGCTTCCGACCTTCTGCGATCGCCATATCGAAGGGTGAAATCGAATTCGGAAAGTATTGCGGTAATTGTGATATTTGCTTATTTACTTCTCCCCTGAAATATATCACATTGTTGAGAAAAAAATATAAACACACCGAAAAATTATAAATTCTCTCTCTTTTTAAAAGGAATGGAGAGAAAATTTATTTATTATTATTAAAATAAATGGAACTTTATAAAAAAATATATAATTTAAATATTATATAGCAGATATATATAGCTGCGTAAATATTGATATTTAAAAAAACAATGTCATAAAAAAATCTAAATTAAAATACCGGCATTAGTTTCGATTATAGTTTTAAAGAATCAATTATTATTTTCATTCATCATATTATACAGGGTGTTTCCAAATTAAATGGCAAAACTTCGGGAGCGTGTAGAGGAGTAAAAAACTAAGAAAAAAAGTCCTATAGACATATGCTCGTTTTTGCTCCGTTTCAGAGAAATCGAAAAAAAATGTTTACATTTCTTGCCATATCTAGCACCGACATATTTGATTACATTTTCCACTTTCTGTTATGAATTTGTCAGTCGCTCTTTGAAAGCCTTTAACAGTAGATGAATTTTGTCTTTTGCAATATGCCGCGTACGTATTCTAATAGTGAATATGCTGATATGGTTTTTGTATACGGTTTCTGCAACGGTAATGCTTTAAAGGCGGTGCGAGAATATGCACGACGATTTCCAAACAGAAGAGTGCCAAACCGAAGAGTGTTTATGTTGACATTTAATAGATTGCGAGAGACTGGAACATTTTCAATTCGACAAGAAAACAACCGATTTCAAGCAGCGTTACGAAGAGATTTGCAGGCAGGGAATCGTATTTTACAACATTTTGACAATCATCCTGAGACCAGCGTTCGGAATGCGTCGGCTGTATTGGGAGTGTCACCACAAACAATTTGGCGAACTGTAAAAGGAGATAATCGCTATTTCCCTTGTTATTTTTCTTTCTCTCTATTCATCTCACCTTGTTTTTATTTATCTGTTTAAATAGTTTTCGATTTAAAGGATACATTTTTTAAAGAAAGAATTGTACCTCATGTTTGTATTAACTTCTTTTAGTATGAATGGTTTGATGCTGTCAAAGATGAAGCTTCCGACGGAATTGACGAGTCCTTGAAACACCGAACCTACGAATCCTAGATTTTCAAAGGCCAGGTCAATTTTATCGAAAGTCAAATCCATGTCGATGTCTTGAGCCTGCAATTTGCCATCGGTGCTCACTTCTAACCTGGCGATACCTTCGACTTTCACACCGGTAAGCTTCACCGTAAAATTCCCTTCGGACCTCGAAATCCACGATGTCATTGTGTGTAATCCGCGAATATCAAGACGGTCTATCCTTACTGCAACGGATACCTCGAAAAGATAATTATTTTTATTTTACATTTTTGGTAAAAACAATAAAGTTGAAAAAATAAGAAACATAATAAATAAATCAAGCGCATACATATAAGATAAATTTAATTATATAATATAAACATATATGTGTAATACAAGAAAATTGTAAATATAAATAAAAGAAACAAACATTTAATGATTTCAAAAGAAAGATGTAAAAAAATATGTAAAATATTTATATATATATACATATATAATCTATAAGATGTTTTGTGCACAGAATATGTAATATAAATTGTTTTAAGACACATTCCTTGCGAATTGATAATTTAAAGATTTTTCCAAATAAATTAATAAAAAAGACTTTATTAGAAGAGAGCATATTTTACTTCTTATTTCCATCACTATACAGTCGCAGTATCGTTATCATCTTTCTACTACGTCTGCTTAAAATATGATGCGCATCTTACTTTCTAACACAAATACAACGTACATATGGTATACTCGCACATTAAAGTCCAAATATTTGATTTCTCATATACTAAAAGCATTTTATCCATAGGAAATATTAGTTCAAAATTTTAAATAAATGTTATATCTATTAATTAAAATTTAACAATAGAGTTTCTATTTTGCATTATTATTTTTATAAAGAAATCGATTGAATTACGATATTGTAATCTTCATTATCAATATATAAATAATGACTCACATAGACATTTATAACTATAAACCATTATTAATCAACATTTATTATTTTTAAATTATTCATATAACTGTGTTAATAACTGTTCGTAATATTGTATTAATAACTATTACTAATACTACAGTAACTATTAATAGCAACATAGCGAACTATCTTCTACATGTGTCACTATACATATAAATGTATATATACATTTTAGAATCTAATCAAGAGCGAAAAGGAAATATTGTCAATCTCAACTTCTAATATTTTCTTGGTTTTTTCTTTCCTTCCAGCTGACGTTTTGTTTTAATTTACCTGCATACGTGCCAGTTCCGACTCTATATGTTCGATACGGAATTTGGACAGCCCGTAAACGCTAATCTTTTTGAGATTTATTGTATATACGGAGAAGGAATGTTTCATATCCGGCACTGGCATCGGATCCGGTATCGGCGCGCCCGGCAACCCGACCGGATCGTCTTGCTGATAATGTTTGAGGATAGCGCGAATTTGATCTCCTAGCCGCTGCTCGCCCACGGCTATCTGAGCTGCCGTTTTCTTGTCTAGAATAAGTTAAATCTTTGTTAAATTGATAAGTTGAATCGACATTAAGTAAATAAATATAGAAAAATAGTATTATAAAGCCAATTTCATGAGAGATATATTTTTTAGTTATACGAAATTGACGTCCAAAAATTTTTATTTAGATGTAAGCTGGTTCAATTAATTATTGAGATTTTGCCCGAAAATTAATCATTGAGACTTACAAATGAAATAACTCTATTTTACAACGATCTATGTTATGACTGCTCCTTGAACTATACATTGCGCAAGAAGAGTAAATTATTTACATGAAAAATAACGTAGCAAATAGCGTGTCATAGTTAATTATTATGAAACGCACAGCGTGAAGTACGTCAATTATTTTTTAAATCTTGTTAATAAAACTATATGTTGTTTGTCTATTCAATATACAACTTTATTGAATCGTATTAAAATTATTTATGAAGTAATCATTTATTAAGAGTTCACGATAGGAAATGATTGGAAAAATTATAGTCTCCTCTGTCTATTTAATTCAATTATATTATATTTAAACAATTTACATATTTAAATAATTATAAATATATTAACCATTAAATAAAAGTTTAATGCAATTGCGCTGTATTTAAATGATTTAAAAAAAAAAAAAATATACAGATGTTACTAGGTTTTGACGAAATCACGTCTATCAACGAAATGTCGTACCTATCGAAGTTGAGGCATTGTTCGCTTTTGGCTTCTCGCTTGCACACGGGAGACACAGGAAACAGCACACTATCAAAAAGACCACCGCGTAGACTCGCATTTCCAATCGCGTCTTGCACCTCATGTTCATCCTTTAATACTTCCTCTTAGAAACACACTAATATATCATTTAACACTTGGCCCTACCGATGTTGCTACAAAGAAGCTATCATAAAAAATATTAACGCGTAATCGTATCATAAATTTGTCGGGATCCCCTCCGATCGTTTCCCGTTGTAACTCCTCCCTTGGAAACCCCTCACCACCATTCACTTCTGGATTTTGTCAACGGACTAATATATTAATTAATTCCACAATCAATTTTACAGTCAGTTTGCGATCACAAGCTTTGTCCTTCAACTGCCACTGAGTTCTTCTTTGTATCTGCCAAGGGTGCAAAATGCTTATCAGTGGACGAGAACGTACGATGTAACTCCTAACCGACTCCGAAGGCGTGTGCACGCGTTCGACTGACTGAGAAGGCACGTCAGTGAATTTAGTGGAACGATATCTCTGATAGGTCATTGAGAGAGCAAGGGTCAATAGCTTTATCTCCATGCCTTTCCTCTCTTCTTTTTATCCGTCTCTTTCTCCCTTGTTATGTATTATACTCGTCCGATTCTGAAATCTCGCTTTAATAGAGATAGAGTTATCGAAAAAAACTAGAAATTTTGAATGAAAAACACAGTAAAAATCAGTTTTTTATTCTGACCCTGTAAATTTTTTATTCGGTGAAATATATTATATTATTATATCAGAATTCAGTTGCATATATTCAAAAGATTTCTGTATAAAGATATAGCTGTAACCTATAAATAATCAAAATGTAATATCATGATTAAGTGACGGTGGTCAAGGATATATTTTTTATTAGATCCGTTTTAAAAAGACGTTTATATCTTTTGTCAGAATTTTGACAA
The DNA here is from genome assembly GCF_001594055.1 of Mycetomoellerius zeteki. Classification (NCBI taxonomy): domain Eukaryota; kingdom Metazoa; phylum Arthropoda; class Insecta; order Hymenoptera; family Formicidae; genus Mycetomoellerius; species Mycetomoellerius zeteki. Next base: position 2,267,629 of record NW_017257203.1, read on the forward strand.
AAAACCATTTTTTTCGTAAATAAAATTAATTTTTTACTCAATTTTTTATTTTGAAGTAAAAAAAACCTATTTTTTTTATTTCTTTAACAACCTCAACGTATGTTGCACAGATTGCATTGTGATATGATATGGGTGACCCCTATGATGGATTTTCCAGATGCAGTAGACATCTAGGATTCTATTCTGCAACAGACTTGTCTTAGAAAAACTGTCCCCACTTTTAGGAACGCCTAGCGTCAGAATTTAAACATGTATTTTGTTCTAGCAATAAGTTGTAACATGTTTCTTCTATATAAAAAATAATATGTCCCCAAAATATTATATTCAAACTATATTATATATTGTTTAAACAATTTTCGTTTTTTCTAATGAAAGAGAGATTTCTCACAATCAAGTAATATTTAATCTGTGAATTAAATTTTAACACGAAATCCTAGTCTGTAATAGCTTGACTAGTTTATTATGCAAATTCGATACAATTCACTGATATAATAAATAAATAATTATGTAAATATATTATATAAATTCCTAGTTAATATAATCAATATTCATACAAAATTATGAAAATTATTCAATATTACCAAAATGTATCCATTTATTAAAAAAGTGTGAAATATTGTTAAAATTAAAAATTATAATTCAAAACACGTTTTTAATATTTTATAATTTTAGTTAATTTCACACATAAAGAAATCATATTGTTATTTAGCTTAAAAAAAATGCAAAACAATGCAAAAAGAGGGATTTACGTTCAACAAACTCGATTGAACCTCAAAATAATCAGCTTTCTTACCCGGTTTGGGTTCCATCCTTAATAGCATTGTTCCATATGGTAAATGAATTTCTGTTGCGCCGTAGCAGCTGAAACGCATAGTCTTCAATTAATTCGCAAGATCTGTTGCCATTAGTTTAAATTATACATATTAATTGGCATTATACATATTGTTAAATTAGTATAAACTATTTGCTTTTTGGCGAAAGAACGTGTGGGAAAGGCTACACGATAAATTTCAGACGTATAACGGATTAAAATATAAAACATTAGTGCATAATATATTTATACAATGTATTACGAGTTTTAGGAGAGAACTAATAATTGTAATAATTCTTTACATCCGGATTTTTTCGTGTTAACAAAGCAATTTAAAGCTTTGTGACACTCACACTTACACATTCCATTCATACATGAATACCTATACATTCTCAACACGATTGCCGCTTTTTGACTGTTCCATTGGAGATTGATCTCCTGTCAAAATTCTCCTGCCAGGAAGCCTATTATTCTCACTATTTTGCCCCCATACAGCGTAGACCTTCGAAGAACATTCAGAGAGTCGATTATATAACTTTTCCTCTAGAGTGGAAACGTGAAAAGTAAAAATATTTTTTGTATGCTGTGTATATATGTACATGCTTACATGCATAAAAATTGTCACTTTTCACGTTTCCCGCTTTAGAGAAAAAGTTATATGATCGATTATCGTGAAGCATCCTACGTCCTAAAGATGTTCTTACATATAGAAGGACATTATTCGGATAAAGTATATTGTGTGGATTGTCATTATCAAAATTGTTACTTGTAGTATTTTCTTTAAAAATAAGTCATCTGCAAATTCGGTCTTTTGGAGATTTTTTCTGTCTGTGTCGGAGATTCGTTTAAAAAGTCTCCGGTTGAAAACTGGAGAGGTGACAATTGTTATTCTTGATTTATTTTTGCATTTAAAGGATTGTGTCTATCCTTATTCATCTATCTATACATATATCCGACTATTGGATATTAAAACCAAGTTTACTCTCTAAATTCTTTAGAACGTAGAATCTCATTCTAAGCCTGTCTTGAAAAAAAGCGACTCAATTTTCAATCTTTAAGGCCCGGTTGTTCCATCTTTTGGTAAATTTTACCTGTTGGGTAAGTAACAATATTACCCAATCACTGCATGCTCGGATTGTCGGATTTATCTAATAGGTAAAATTTAAACAACCGGTCCTAAGAGTGAGATTTTACTCTTCAGAATGAGCTTTTATTCTATATAAAAGTTTTAGAGAATATAATGCAGGCAAAAATGCTGGTTCAGGTATAAAATTACAACACCTTTTCATTCAGCGATTGATCGATTAGTTTATACTGTCATAGGAGAGAGAAAAACTCGATATAGTGCAGTTCCACGTGCCATCTCACAATCAGTTTCATGTGGTTTTATATCTAGAACAGAATAGTGTATTTGCTTTCCGCTGTACAAATTCGTCGTATGACGCGTGAAATTTATTTTTATATGTATTATATTTATAACAGTTTCTCCAATAAATTTTCTTAGAAGAATTGCATTGGATATGACTGTCATTAAATCGGTATTCATAGTTGGATTCTTATACATATATATTTAAGTCTGTCATAAATACATATATATTTAAGATGTCATAAAGTTAATCGCAAGGTCATATTAGCATCTTAAGATATTAAGATGATTTTAATATATCATAGTATTACGTGTATGTAAGTGTGTAATAATCAGGGAATTTAATAAATGGCGGGAAATTTAAATCGACGTGTCATAAAATAAATCATACACACGGAATATTTAAATTTTGAATATAAACGTAGGCGCAGTGTTTCTTCGATTTCTTCGTTTGCGCTCGTATAAGTATAATACATTCGCATCTTCTCGAAGCGGTGAGCTGAATGCGGTGAAAAAATATCCTCACGGCCGCGGCGATGTATCACCCCGCGGATGTGTTCGTAATTATAGTCACGTGACACAGTGGTTGTGTTTATTTATAGACACGAGTCTATCAAGTTTTGGCATACGCGCATGTGCGCGTATGCTCTGCGCACGTGTGTATGTCATTACCGTACCGTATGATCGGATACTACCACATTTGTGCATGATGGGTGTACGACGAGTTTTTTCGTGACAAGCGCTAGAGTGTGTTGCTGGAACCAGCTGGAACATGTGACGAGGATCTATCTAAGTCGGTCGGTTTTTCGAACTTCCGACGCAGTGGATTTCCTTAAAAATAGGAGCTCGTCAAGACATCTTTTCGCACTACGAGGGACTTGTGTAGGCTGGGTGTTGATCGTGAAAGAACAATGCTTGAAGATGTCACCTCGGAATTAGCCCCTCGATATTCTACCACGTCTCATGGTTAACGAACACGAGAGTTATGTCGAAGTCCGATGCTCCAAAATTCGTCACAGCGCTTTTCTCCTTCAAAGGGAAGAATAACGATGAAGTACGTGGAATTCTTCTTCTTTCCCCTCTCTTGAAGATTGTTCTAAATATTGCACTCCTATATGGAGCAGTGTTGTCACAGTTGCTAAAAATGTATTTGTATGTGTCTATACGCAGCGTTTTTGTTTTTTCTAGTTGTGTTTCAAGAAAGGAGATGTAATAACGATAACTCAGGTGGACGATGAAGGCTGGTGGGAGGGCACGTTGTATGATAAGACTGGTTGGTTCCCTTCGAATTATGTCAAGGAGTATAGAGCTCCAGGTATGATACTCTTTGAATATGTTTAAATTCTAATAGCTAAAATAGTATACAATTTGATCCACTTACAATTTGTTCTTTTAACACTCTGTATATTTTAATGTAAGTATTCTAAGGTCGAAAATAATTGTATTTATTTTATGTATTGTATACATACAGATGGTAGTCATGCGTCGATTAAAATGTCTCCAGAAAGGAGTCCACAAGAGTCACCTGCGCATCAAAAACTTAATCGTGATATAGTATTAAAGGATATCGTCGATTCTGAAAGAGTGAATGTAGCTGAACTGCAAGGACTAGTAAATAATTTTCTACAACCTCTTGAAACATCGACTATGTAAGTCATGTTGTTTAATAAGATGAAAAAAAAACAATGTTATGTATATTGTATGATAAAAATCTGGAATTATTACATAGACTGAAGAAAGATGAGTATAAACAGCTACTTGGTAACATTCACGAGGTATTGGAGACTCATCAGTGTTTATTAGCAAATTTGGAAGGAACTGTTTTGCAAGGACTCTCTGCAAGAGTAGGGAATCTTTTCCTAACTATTGCGCCGAGGCTAAAGTCTATTCACACTACATATTGTAACAATCATCCGCAAGCTGTTTGCATATTAGATAGATATAGGTAGGTACTTTTCAAAAATATATCTTTTTTTATTCAAATGTGCTATAAATCGAGTCTTGATCTTTATGTGAAATTTTTTGCTGTTCAAGAGATGATGCAGTATTACGATTTGTCCCTGGTTACTTTGTGATTAAGTTCATATTTTACTTTACTATTATTTTCCATTAAAAATTCCTAATATCGTGCAGGATGATAATTTCAGAAAGTAAACCTTGAATTTTTTGTTTGACAAATGACTGTTTTAACACAATGATTCAATATGGAATCTCACTGGAAAATAATTCGGATTATTAAAACAATATTATGATTTCCAAAAGATAATAATCGAATTGCAAATATATTAATCATGTATTATTATTTTAGAGATGAATTAAATGAATTTATGGAACGCAGTGGAGCAATATCACCTGGTATATTAGTATTAACTACTGGTCTTAGCAAGCCGTTTCGAAGACTAGATAAGTACTCTGCTATGCTTCAAGAATTAGAAAGATACACTGAAAAAAATCATCCCGACAGAGGAGATACTCAACGTAGTATAACAGTTTATAGAGAAATCGCGGTATAATAATTCATTTATATCTATATTATGTGTACAAAAAATGTTATTAATGTTTAATTTAAATATACTTAATCCATTTTATTTGTAGGATCATTGCGTTTCCATACGTAAGCAGCGTGAATTAGCACTCCAAATACTAACTAGTGGAATTAAAGGTTGGGAAGGTGAAGAATTAAATTCATTAGGCGAAATTATTCACGTCGGATCTGTTACTCTAGCAACCGGTGTAGATCGTAGAGATAGATACTTTGTTTTATTTCCTACCACACTATTGGTACTTAGCACCAGTCCCAGGATGAGTTCCTTTATTTACGAGGTATATTTGGAAACGTCTCTGTCACATTGCTTTAAAAACACAATATATAAAGATTTTAATTAATTTTCTGATTAAAGAAATGCTTTGGAGATCACTGGTACGTTTTATTCAAGTATATATCATGAGAGATAGATTCTACCTCACGATATAAATAAGAAATATTATTTTGCTAGCGTAGGAATAAAGAAATATATCAATAGATACATTCTTTGTTTCTAAGTTCACAAGATAGCAACAATTACTTCTTAAAATAATTATATAATAATGAAATGCGATGTGTGCTTTAAGGACCAATGATTGAAAGCATTGTCGTACTGTGCCCTACAAAGGAAGAGAGACAGCGTTGGATAGATCTCTTAATTCAGGAACAGTGTACTAGCCTCTTGAAATCACCAACCACGCCTCGTGTGAGTTGTCATCATCCTCCGTACGCTCGACTCTCGAGATACTTTGCGAAGCTCGTGAGGAGAAAAGTCATATATCCTGAATTGATGAAGAAATTATTATATATTCAGTATATCCTGAGGCCAGATTTAACTAACGTGAAAATGAGAAAGTGTAATGTGACCTATACTATTTTTCCTACTCACACTAGCGAAGGATCTGAGTCAGATACACTCGATGAAAGTAATGTGAAGAAGGAATCACGAATATTGCGTAAATCTTCGTTAATACTGGACGTTAGATATGTGTTAGATAATACTGATCTTAGTACTGTCGGATTAGCGAGCACTTCTTCACTCACGAATTTCGCACCGAGAGTTGATTGCGACAATCGATGTACTTTTGAGACCAGTAAGAGTTTACCTGCTGGTGCTGTAATGAGTCACGTTCTGTCAAACGTTCCGCTCGCGTCAAGCAAGTCGTATACGTCAAATCTTCAAACACGTAATAAATTTTATCGGGAACATTTGGAAATTTCACATGATAGAGATCAAACTGTAGATTATAAATATTTGAGAGCTATCGAAGAGTTTTACCCAAAAAACTTAGACGTCCCAGTTCAGTATTCCAACCAGAACGATAACTGCGATAATAACATCGGGGAAGAATTTGGAGAAACGTGTGTAAATATTAGCTTACGGTCTTCAGATTCGGGAATGGCTGAGAGTTATCACTTACGTTCATCTGAAATTAATTCCTGTTACAAATCATATACGTCTAGTCATACTAAATATACAGATCCTGTAAGAACATCTCATAGCGAAAGCGATAATGATGAGAATAAGTTTGAGCATCAATGTATTTGCACTTCGCCATTTGGCTCTACGCCTCGAGATAGTGCTCACTCGGTGGCTTCGTCTAAAAATATTGATGAATGTTCAAGTCTTGTGAGATCTAATGATGTCGGTAATGATGCTAACGATAATAGTGAGAAGGAAATTCAAGAGACTGTATTAGTTCATCCTCTGATAAATTATGGAAATGTACAAGGAAAAAGGTTTACACAACCAATACCATATGCGCATCAGTGTGTAATTAAAAAAGTCGGGAGACGCGTAGTTCGTCCAATACAGCCAATTATAGAGGAATATGACGAGCCAACAAATCAAGTGTATTCATCTGGATTATATGCTCATTGGTGGCTCAAGAAATCTATCCCGATAGTTGGATGCACAGAACAAGGCAAGCTTCCATGGCATGGCTGTTTCTTTGATCATTTCAGTTTTTTTAACCATGCTGGTGTTTTTACTAATTATCATTTTCTACCAAAAGTCGTATGCTCTTATTTCACAGCCATGTTGTGTGAAGTAAGCTGTCGCTTTACTAACACAATACATTATAGAATAGTCTTTCGAGAAACATCACCAATTTTTATGCGTATGCCTTTATTTTTTATCATGTCATCATTCACTTCGCAAAAGATTCTAGTTAGTTTGAATATACAGCTTTAGTCTTCAAATAGGTCGTGCATTTCAATAATCATATTTCTCTTTTCTAGCTTGTATTTTTATATCAAAAATGTTTTTATATTAAAAATAGACCCTGCAGAACAAAAATACAAATGTATAAATTATAATATAAATAACGTTCGAACAGAGAAATTTTTAGTCCGTGCATGTATACATATAATAGAAACAATCGTAATTATGTGATATTGTTGAAATATTACAAATGATGCATACATATTATAGCAGACAGGCAATCAACCGAACGGAAAACACCAACGACCGGCGATGGAGCATTGTACATCTCCAGGGATTAAGACACCTTGGAGTATTGCATCATTAAGACCCGCTCCTCCCCTGTATTCTCTTAAGAATTTTGGAAAATTAGATACTACTACAGATACATCACGCTCACCACGATCATGCAGTAAGATTGCTTTAGTACTAAATGTCAAGCATTTAATACATGTGAAGTTTTTAATTTATTTTCTATTGTACATATTCTATATTACAGATGAGCGACAATTTGAAGAAGATGCGATTATATTGAAAGTAATAGAAGGTTATTGTCTTTCTGTCAATGCTAGATTTACTGTACATTCTGGAGAGTCTAATTGTAAGTTTCTACAAATCAACTGAGAAACTTTTCTAAGTATTTTTTATATTATTAAGAAATTATTATGCTTATTTTTTAGCAATGCTAGATTATGAATCACAAAAATCACGGGACAGGATATCATTGACACATAACAGAGGCAATTGGGAATATTGTAACGACAGGTGAGTATAAAATATTGTGAAAAATATTTTGCAAAAGATAAATTTTTCTCTCTCTCTTTGAAACAAATATATTTAAATTTAATAATTTCTATAAAATGAAAAAATGCATCAGTTTGTATTAGAAATACTTCATTGTTATGTTACTGGTCAAATTAATTAAAAAATAAAGAAGAAATGGAGTTTTTTTTCTAATTCTTTTTTTAATTATGCTGTATAAAAATTACATATATTATATCAAAAATTGATAATATGATATTAGTGTATATTATTAGTGTGTATATATATTAATGTACTTTTTATGCACAGGACATTATCAGAAACAGTTAAAACCTTGAAGAATCAAATGACTGACTTACAATCGCAAATGTCGTTACTAACAAAACAATTGGATGAGGAGAGAAGATCGCGACTCTCATTAGCTGCTACGGTAAAACGTAGCATGGGAGTTATAGACGCATAAGGATATCGATAACATCAAAGAATTACAAGAAAGAAGTGTTCAAAAATAAATTTTTTACGATGCTCATTTCATACGTGCAAATTTTAATCATAAAACGCATAATATATGTCGCGTGTTGGAATGTTTTCATAAAGTTTACTATTTTTATGATATTTGTATATATATATATATGTGATAAATATAAGATAAAGGCATGTAAAGAAATTATTTATGTATTTTTTTAGCATGTTATACACTCGCAATAAAAAAATTCAAAAAATTGTATCCTATTATAAGATTCACATTTGTTGCGGTCAACAAAAAAACAACTTAATAAGTACTTTGTGCTCTGATTGCATAATAGTTTTAAATAATTAAGATAGAATTATTTCTCTAAAATCTAAAAATATAATTTAATCAGCACAAAATGTTTATCAAGCTACTTTTTTGATGAGCGTAGTCATTGGTCGTAATAGTCTATATGCAGTTTACAATAAAAGTGATTATTACAAATTCGTTTTTATTTACAATGATTATTATAATGTAAATAGGATGGTAAGAAAAGTTCTAATTGACAAAAGTATGTAATTTTATTATATAACTTGTTAAACGGGTTGTCACCAGCAATATTAATGTAATATTACTCGTCTTTACAATATATATTTTGAATTGAGGAATATTATGTACTTATCGTAGCTTGTTTTTTATACGTTCCAATTCGTTAACTCTACTTCGCGCGTGCTCCAATCTGTGCCACGCCATTTGCAGCACCTTTTGACTTGCATATCCGGAACCTTCGTGTGGTTGGCCTATGAGAAACATTTATTAAAAACGTATATTGAAAGGAATATGGTGATATCGTTAAATAAATGTACATACCAGTAGAAACCTGCGTGAGATAATTAATCTGTTCACTTAATTTAGATTCCAATTGTCCTAGAGTCTTCAAGAATTGATGCGTTTGCGATTCTGCCTGCTTCAAGCTTGATTTCTCCTTGCTCAATTCCATACAAGCTTGTCCTGTATAATATAAAAGCACATCTTGAATATAAAAGTAACACAGATCTTGTATATCAAGTATCTTTACTTCTAGTATTCACGTCTTTATGTATTCAGCTTTGTTTTGCATGTTGTGTGTAAATACAACACATTTTATTTAATATACCAGAAATTCATACTAGGCTTTCCATTTAATAACACAAGTCGATACAAACATCATTCTATCTTTCTTAACATTCCGGTAAGTAACAAAGATAGAACAATACTTGTGTCGATTTGTATCATCAAATGAAAAGCACCCACTATGGGAACTGTCTAATAGGAGACATCTTTTGTTCAGTGAGAATTGTAGAATGATTCTTGTATCGATATGTGTTTCTTGCTCTCTCTCTCTCTCTGAAAAGCTCTTTAATTAGATCATAAAAACATTTGACAATTACCTGCGCTTTGTAAACACACTACAATGTCTTTCTCGATAGTCTCCAAAATCTGGATCCTTTCCATCGGCGGCGTCATTGTAATTCTTATTTATAACTGCAGTTATCTTTGATTCAAGAAATTCACGTAACACTCTTGTTTTGATCCTTCAGTGAATTTTACTCATATCTTAGCCTAATTTGTTTTGATAACAATAAGAAAATATTGAAAAACGTTAAACAGCGAATGATACTGAATAATGATGATCAAAATACAGGATCTTGGACTGGTTAGAACGAGATACGAATAATAATCTAAGCACAATCTATTTGCTTTATCAATATCAGACTCAATCAGATCAAATCAGACATAACTGAGTCTCTACCTGAACAGCCTAAACTACGACTACCTGCGTCATCTGCGAGTGCGACCAAGTGCGACTACCTGACATGCCTGATATTGTTAGAAGCTGGCGCTAGAGGGCACTAGAGGGTTTTGGATCCTCTACGCATGCGCGTCAAATTCGAAGAATTAAGTTCTTCTCTCCAAACAGTCCAAACAAAAGAACGCAACATGGCGGAATTGACGCGCGTAAACGCTACGAACGTTGAACTATGTAAGTATGTAATTATGGATATCGGGATATATTCGAGAGGTAAAATGAGTAATAATTACAGTCTTGAATTTTGTTTCACGTTATGTATGTACAGTAAATACGTATGGATATTGGAGTCACTGGATCTTAATGCCTCGGGTTACTGACTGTGAATTGTGATTGGAAATTTCATATTGCCGGTGGAGGATTTATAAGTAAGTAAATATATATAGATAGAATTTATATATTCGCCATTTATTATATTTACATAATACATGCATTAATGTGAGCAAACTATATCTATATGAAGAATTAATTCGCTGTACTAATATTTTATTTTTGAACATGCTAGAATAAATAAAAACTTGCGTGTTTATTTAAGGGTGCTTTCCAATAAGACGCATAAATGATACAGTGTAACACAAGTGAATCATTACATTCGTATTTCCAATGTTAAACAAAGAAATGATCACTGTATTATCCTGGCTGCATTCAGCAGAGAAAATTAATCAGTTTGCGCTTAGTGATTTTTTAATATGATTGATTCTTGCCTTTAGTTCTTCACTGGATCTAAGTGTAGGAACCAATTATATTGAAGAATCACTAAGCGCTACTGAGAGATTAGTTTTCTCTGCTGAACGCAGCCAATAGATCTGTTCGACTTGCTTACATTTTTTACACTCAGCATCTCTTGCTTTCTGTCTTTTCAGAAGAATACCAAATATATATCTATCTCATTTTAAGTGTAAAAAGTGTGAAAAAGTGTAAGCAAGTCGAACAGACCAAATGTCTCAATTGCTGCATGGAAAGTACTATAATAAGTGTATGAGTATAGTAGGAATATTTATATAAATTTTGTCCAAAATTTTTTATTGTCAGCATATATACAAACTTTAATTTTTATAAATCTTTGTTTATATTACTATCTTTTTAATAAGCGACGAGCATGACACTTTTTGATTATTACAATCAGAGTGATCATCTTGACAGTATAAAAATAAGCTGATGTCTGTTATTTTTTTTTGTTAATATTTATTAGAAGCCGATGAAAAATAAGTTGAGAGATTAAAATTAATCTATATGTATATTAACGGATATTAATTTACATTTTTACATAACCCTGTAATTATTTATGTGCAGAATGGCTATAGCGCAGTATTATAAATTATACTATTACTAGAAGAGAAAAAATAGAGATGTACAAATAGTTCGAATTCGAATCATATTGGATTCGATTCGATTCGACCTCACAATGCTTTATTCGCACCTTTAAAACAATATATATTTAATATATATATTATACGATTACTAAGTATTCGACTACGATCAGTTCAACTTAACAAATTTATAACTCTTGGAACAGAATCCCATCGTAAGTAGGGAAGTACTTGTCTGTATAAATTACAATTTTGATAACATCAAAGTCACTAATAAGATTACGAAATAATTAATGATATTAAAGGATATCCTATTTGCATTGTTATTAAAAAGCCTCGAATATATTCCAAACGTTACTAAATTATCTGTAGGGTTATTTAAGGACATAGTAACATGTAGTCGATCGTTTTCAGTGAAAAGATCAACTACATTAAACTTCCAATCTTCATTATTTAGCGGAAGTAAATTTGGATTTAACGTAGATGGCATAATTAAACTGGTTTTAAGATTGTCGAACTTTGCCGTGATATAAATAATGTTGAATACTGTTTTTGATTTTTGCACTGCACCGCATGATGACACTGAGTTGTTTGAGCACTGAATTATACTGCATGAACTTACGACAACATTATCATCAACGGGATTATTCGGAATAGAACGATAGCCGTTAAAAACCATTAAACGATATTTTATACTTGGATCTATTTTCGTAATTTCTATTCTAAAGTCGCAGCAGAAGTTATTCTGACAGATATTTTTTGTGACATTTTCTTCCAAAGGAAACGTTTCAAAGGTATCAATGTCATCATATAACAAAAATATTTCATTATTGACTATCATTGCGTTATTTTCCTGTTTCTTCCATAATTCATCGTGCTCCTTCTGATGGTGAGATGGTACAACTTTTTGACTTTTATCCTTTAAAGGATCGTAAAGATCTTCATTGTATTGAGTTCCTATATTTAATTTAATTTTTTTTATTTTGGGTACCTCAAATATCAACATTTCCTTACGCGTAGTTGTAGGCATTATTGCCTTTCCAATTCCTCTACGACCTGCATAAAATATTGTATATATATTTGCACAATGAAATATTTTAATTGCGAAAAATATTCAAAGTATAAAACGTGTAATTTTACATACCTAAGTAAATTCCACTGCCAGCATTGCCAAAACTAGGTCTGTTATAGCCTGAAGCTAAAAGATTTACATTTTCAGCAAATGACCATCCTGCTTGTAATTGTACAGCTAGAATAATTAATAATATTAGTATACATATACACATATATTTTGATAAAATCTTGAGAAAGGAGAAAGGAGAAAAGATTCTGTCATGTATTGTTTACCTGTCAGGAATGGTACTTCAGAAAACCATGCTGTAGGGTATACAAAATCAGTAACTTGATGAATTCTTGTTAATTCTATCGCAGGTTCGTAAAATAATATATCAAAGCATATAAAAGTTCCAAATCTCACTCCAAAATCGGTATCGAAAGTTACTATTTCTGGTATTGTTGTCACATTAAATTGATATTCTCCAAAAAGATTCGTTTTACGATACCTGTTTAATTATAATTAGATGATGTATATTATAAAACTGCGAGATGTCTTATTGCAACTGTAATTATAATGAAGAGCTAGATGTGTTCTAACCTGGCAATAATTTTTCCTGTGCGATCAAATACAACGTTGGTGCTGTAATAAAACATTTTGTCTTTTGGGCAAGGTACGTCATAGCAAGGTGCTTTCTCAGCGATATTGATTACCACATAGATTTTATTACTCTTTGCAGCACATGATATTTTTCTCAGTGCCTGTATTTTCAAAATTTCTTTTTAGATGATTTCAATATATTACATTAGTTTCTTGCGTTATAAAAAATTGTATGGACTGTATATTGGTTATACATACTTCGCTGACTTTAACAGTATCTTGACTGCAAGGTGTATAATTAGATGAGGCATTAGGAACAATAGTTGTCCAATCCTCCAGTTTTTCTCTTTCCGGAAAATTAATTGTTGTCAAACCAGCTTCAGGAAAAACGATTATATCAACACCCTAAAAAATTATTTAGATGTTCTAAATAATTTTTGTAACATAAAATACATCAAGAATATACTAATTCTTTGATGATATAATTTATGAATTGTTTGAAATTATTTTCTTTTAAAGAAAACTTACATAAAGATTAGCTACTTTAATAAACACCACATATGCATCAGAATTTATTTTTAACGTCTCATTGCTATTCGTTGAATATTTTGGAGAATATTCTACTACAGCTGCTATATAAGTTGTTGCATTTGGCGTTGATGTCTGTAATAAAATATGTAGAATTTATAGAATAATTTGCCGAAGATGTTTTAGATCGAACAATATAATTAAATATACTAAAAATGTATGCACTGCTAAATAGATAAAAATTGCTTATGTTTACCTGATGCGATAGATGTGCACATGTTACTAGTAGATAAACAATAATCCATTGCTGATTCATATTTGATAATCTCAATTATGTCTGTAAAAAAGTAAAAGAACATAGTTTATTGAAAAATAATTATAAGAAATAATGAATAACTTACATAAAAAAATTATAATTTGAAAACAGATGATATATAAAAATTGAAATTATAGATTTTTAATAGCTTCAAAAGTATGCACATAAATTTTTTTTAATTTAAAGGCAAAGGAATTTTGTATTTATTCTGAACCTATATTTTGACAAAAAAAGAATTGATATGTAAGTACAAAAGTATAATGCATTATTTAACATGGAACAAAATGCTTTTTTCATGAATTATATGAGAAAAGAACTGTTTTTAAATTGCTATATCCGGAAAAAACATTTTGAATAAAAAATGCTATATCTGGAAAAAAATATTTTATATAAAATAAAATGCATTTTAAAGGTAAAAGTTGTACTTTAATGTGGCATGAACGAAATTTAGAAAAAAACTTGTCGATGTGCATTTTCTTTACAAAACTTATGTTGTTGTAGTAAAAAATATATCAGAAATGACTCACATTCATCTTGTAAATTTTATCAGACAGTATTATCTGCATGTAATTTTTCGCTAATTATTGGAAACGTAATCCTCTAATATCGTGGGACTTGAAATGACACAAGTTTACGTATTCTGGTAAAACTTTTGAAAAAGTTACATGCCACCGATCATTTTAATTTTTATGTTACATTATATATAACTCAGGCACACAAAAAAATGTTTTTTTAATCCGAAGATTAGACAATGATATTCTTACGTATTTTAAAAATTGAGCTATTTTCCGTCGATAGACAAAATTGTGATGTGATGAAGCAATTTAAACATCGGATTAAAATACATAAGAATAGCGTAATAACATCTTTTCCAATTGATGTTTTGTTAACACAAATTTAATAAATCATTCCTTGATTCACATTTGAATAAAACCTTTTCTAATATTGCGTACTTGTAAAACATACTCAAGTTTGCGAGGGACAAAATTACAATATTCTAAATTAATCTAAATTGTACATAACTGTAAAATAGATTAGACAGAACAAGTTGAAGCAATATTTGATGTTATAAGGTATAGAAAAAATAATTGATATAATTACCTAGAGTAAAATTACTTATGTACGTATAACTGCAGACAAGTTTCCTTTTTGCGCAAGCTTATCATGTGCGTAGCGTAATACCACTGGTATATATTCGCGCTTTAAGTTACTTATAGAAATTCATACTTTAGGTTCCCTTTCCACGATCCTGTTGCGATCGCCAGCGCAGCCGGTGGCTCAATTTTTTTCCTCGAAGCGTTTTCAAACGAACAGCAACAATTAGATCGGAATTAGTTTTCCCCGCGCATACTGCTCTGCATATTCACGAACCCCAAAAGTCCATAAGTTAACATTCTATTGCTGTTTTTTTTGGTACTTAAGTTTGTAGGAGTTCGCGAGACTTAACCATGAGAGAGTTCAACCACTTTAAATATTACATTCAAATTTCGCGCTAACTTATGGTAACCTATGGTCTTGATGATGAATCAGTTCCATTTATAATTCATTGTTAATTCAATTTTGTTTTTTATGCGTTATTAATAAGGTTACATCTTGAGGAATGTTTTTTCACATGGTTTGTTAAATTCTATAGGTCATCAATTAGTTACGGTTCGAAAAAATACATTGAATACATTTCTCTGCCATTGCTTGATATCAAATTTTGTTTAATTGCATAAATAAATATTATGAGAAACTACATATTTTAAATTCTTATTCGATTCTCCATAAATTATTTTCAGAGTTAAAAATAGTGGAAATTTTCATAACAAAGTTCTTTTGTCATAATATTTTTATATTCGTATTTTATTTAACAGCTTTATATACAAATAGCATGATAATACTTGATAAGATAAGATCAGATTCATAAAAAATGCAAAAACAATATAATGATTGATCGATCGACAATGATTTGATCATCTATAAAATGAAGAAGGAGAAATAATTCTAGAAAATAGTCTTTTGATGTTATAATATTCTTTTTTTAAACATTATTTATGACGACTTATGGCATTATTTTAGAATCGAATTTTAATTTTAATATATATCGTTGGAAGTAAATTATATTCATTCGTATAATTATCACGAAATTCGAACGGAACGACAAAAACTGTGACGTAATATGTAAATTATATTTTTCACAGGGACTCATTATGATACATATCGATCCAGAGACCCAGGTAGAACACTAAGTCATAATGGTATCACAGGACGTCATCATGATGTCATTTGATACCAAAAAATTGACTTATAAGTGACGAATGAGATCATGATGATGTCCTTATGACTTCTGTGTTCTACTTGGGGACGCATCACCCAATAATGATATTGTTGTCGTCTACGAATGAATATTCGGGTATCTCTAGATTGGTCATTGCTGGGCCCTTCCGTATACGGCCGGCTGCATCAAAGTGTGAACCGTGACAAGGGCAGAAGAAACCGCCAGGTATGATGCCGGCATTTGGAATTGGTACGCATCCCAAGTGCGTACAGATACCCAACACAACTAGCCACTCCGATCTTTTCACTCTGTCATTGTCTGTTTCTGGATCGCGCAATTCTGATAGGCTCACGGCTCTTTCCTGATCGATAATTGATTGTGACCTGCAATATTAGTTCTGCCAGTAATCCGACATTTATTATTATATCAAATTTCGGTAGAAATTTGCTTTTACAGAATTTTATTTAAAGAATTTATTTCTATATATATGTTTATTTTTCATGTAAGATAGAAGACACTTTTTAGTTTGCGTTTATGTTTTTAAAGTTTTATTTTTAGCTCTTATTTAACAGATATAACTTTAAAAACAAAGTGGTATGATATGGTATTGGCGATCTTCCTCTATATTTTGCAAAAATTTTTATTCTCTATTTTCTCGCTTGAGATGTTACAATCTGAGATAGTAATAAAGTGGTGAGCGAACATATGCAGAAACCTTAATTTAAATATTTTTTTTGAAATCTTAAAAATTTTAAATATAAAAAATTTTTTTTAAATAGTTTTTATGAGAATTTTTTATATTTTAAATTTATAAATATATTATAAATATTATAAATTTATAATTTATAAAATAAAAAAAAATACTTAAAGTTTCTATTCACTCACTACTACTATATCATAATATAGTAGTAATATACAGGGTGTTTCCAAATTAAATGGCAAAACTTCGGGAGCGTGTAGAGGAGTAAAAAACTAAGAAAAAA